>NC_089781.1:63855850-63878350 GCF_040412425.1 Macrobrachium rosenbergii | reverse complement strand
CCCATGGACTGAGGACGAGCCAGTACATGGCTGAGGAGATTGAGGCTCTTTCGATAACTACAGCACCACGGAGACGGAGAGAGCCTTAATACTAGCCAAGCATATGGAGGAAAAGCTAAGGCAGCGCTCGCCACTGGAGAAGAGCCAGAGAGGTAACATGGCGGAAGTTCAGAGAGTCATTACCAAGGCCTACGAGATAACCCCAGAAAATGGAGACAATGGCTCCGAGGTTCTGCCAAGGAAGTCGGGGCTGGTCTTGGACGGAATGAGCATGTCACAAAAACCCAGTCCGGTGCCGCCGGGTTCGACTCTGGCCTGCAATGACGTTTGAGGATCTTTTCAACCGTGACCATGCCAGGGAAGACCTTTTCCAATGTGTGCCAGGCCCCTTGCAGCATATCTCCTAACGATAAACAGCCCTCCACACTTATGGTGCTTGTCGCATGGCTGATTTGTGGAAACTTTCAAATCAGTCGCATAGCACCTCAGAAGTTTAATCATCCTCCGCCTACCTCAACTCCACTCGCCCGGAGAATTGACTGCCTAGCATGACCCTGCAGCAACTATTGCAAAGAAGGGGGCCACGCTGAAGCCGAGTGCCGATACAAACTCGCACTCAATAAGCAGCCTAACTCCTACCAGCCGAACTCCGCCCCGATTCATCCGCCACCCCTCTCCTCCAACAGCATTGCAGGCCACCGCTTCCATCCAAAAGGCCCGTGCAAATCCTGTGGCCAAGTAGCCACTACAATGCTGGATCTCCGGCCTGTCCACATCATGTCCCCACCACCAAATTTGTCAACCTAATCAGCACTTCATTTTCTGCTGCTGGTCCGCACTGGATCCTTTACCCCGAGAGACTGGAAACCCAGTTCATCTCGGTGGCCCCTCTTCAGAGCACTAGCCTGCCCGCGGACCCTTCCGTCACAGTAGACACTGCGCAGACATTAGCCTGATCACTAGGGCCCAAGTGCCAGCCGGTGCCATGGTTGACGAAGAAACCCGGTGGGAAATGAAGTGGATAGAGGGCCACACCATCACCGTTCCCACGGTCCAACTCCAGGTTACGACGCCTTGGGGTACGCTACCCCACCGCCTTGGCGTGGTAGGTGGAATTCGGCCCGGAGTGGTCTTCTTGTTGGGTCGGGATCTTCTCTGCGGAAGCCCGTTACCAACGCCACTTCGCAGCCGCGTTACCTCCTCCACAGAGGCCACATGTAAAACTCTCAACCATGACAAACCTCCACCTTCCGCCCACCAAAGTGGTCCGCGGAAGGGGCACAACCCAAACTATTCCAGGCCTAGCTCTCTCCAATTGCGAAGGGCTGGCCCACCAAGAGGTCTTCCCCCTCCGCGAAGAGAGATTCAGGAGGAGCAGTACCGCTGCAGGACGTGCAAGCGGGCAGACCACTCCACAAATTGGGAGGGCTGCCCAAGCAAGCAACGCCCAGCCGGATCAACAAACTCACCGAGAGGCTACGACCTCCTGCTGGGGCAGGGATCTCTGCCGCAACCAAGTTCAAGTCGTCCGCAAGGTATGATACCTCAGGACCCCTTGTCAGGCATGCCTGACCCTCAACTGCAGCCAGTGCCACTTGCAGGCACTGAGCAGTGCCAGACCGTCCGCCACGGACGTTGAGCTACCAGTGGAAAAGGCCCCAGGCAGGGTCTAATCATGAGGCTAATCCTCCTCCGAGAGATTTAGACCCATGCAGCTGATCACGCGACCGGAGAGCCCAGCACCAACCTTCTTCGCAAAAATTCTGACTTCAGGTACGAACCCCGAGGATCGAATGGTACCTTCCTTGGAAGACCAGGAACTGGCATCCTCGGATGCAGTTGAGACGCCTGCTCCGGTTGTCGCAGCAGCCGGAGTAGGAGTCCTCCCGCAGTTTTTGCAGTTGCCCTGATCATACCATTAGCCCTTCTGTCCTTGCCCCCGGAGTCGGTGCTTTCATCACTCACAGGCCAGCTACTGATAGGCCTTGAGGAACTCCGAAGAAGAAGAAGAAGGCGGAAGAGAGCCCAGTAGTTGCCGGAAGATATCGGCCATCTCCGGCACTCCAGCCCTCTCGCACAGTGCCCTAACATCTATGATCCTGGCCTCGCCAGAGAAGGTAGCCAGTGTGATCTCTTCCTTATTTGTACCTAGCCTAGGCTGCCTTAAAGTACGGTACATCACTTAGTAACCTTGTTCCTTCCACTTCTACCACCGAGCCAGCAAATAATCATGTAAGTAGCATAACTAATTTCAGTAATCTTAACTATTGTGGAACGAGCCACGATGCTCGCGGACACGCATGGCCTAAGACCTCAGTGAGGCAATCTATTTATCATATGAGGCAACCTCATGAATTAACTAGTAAATTTTAATTGTATTAAACATAAACCATGTTGTAATTTAGTTAGAATATTAACTCTTATGTTGGTGCTACGGTCGGGTTAGGATAGGTTAGGCTAGGGAATATCATAGAATGTACCACTAGGCTAGGTCTAAACACATCATGATTGTAGGAGGTAGCCTGTAATAACCGTGAGCACCTTCTCTAGTACTATTAGAATTAGGTTAAGTAGTGATTGTAGCTCATATCCTATCTAGGTTAGGTAGTTCTGTAGTTAGGTAGGCTAACCAGGACTAATCTGCTCAGGGGAAGTGAGAGTAACCTACGAGAGTGAACATGAGTTAGGTATAGACCTTTCACGCCTAAAAGGGAGGAAGGCCCTCTTAAAGGGGGGAGCTTTTATAAATATTTACGCTGTTCGCCCTCGAACATTTAGGGATAGAAATATCAGCCTGACTGAGACCGGGAAAAGACGTTGTCTATATAGGAGCATCTTCAGTTCAAACCTTAACGTCCGTTGGAGAACGGGATAGGTAAGTTAGGCCTTCCACTCTATAGGAAAATTTCATATCAGCCTTAAAAATAGGTGGTCCTGTCCTTTTTCCTTTTTCCTGTCTCTCGTGGCGAATGTTTTTAATATACGCCTGGCGTATGATCAGGCTCGTTTTGACCTGTAGCGCCGGTCAGGGAACTTCAGAGAGAAACCAGTCGCCTTCCTCGAGCTGACGTCTGAAGGTGGCCCTGTCCCCGCTTTGTCTAGCTATTTTATTAAGAATGGTGAACAAGAAACACACACCAACTTCAGCGCACGTCCGCTGTAAATGCCGCGCCAACGCTTCTCGCCATTAAGGTATAGTCCGCGGTGCTGTTCGAACTTTCGGCCCATTCTTTTAACTCTCTTTCTGTATTTCCAATTCTTTCTTGTTTTCTTCCTTCAGCCACCACTTAGGTATATGTTTACGTAGTTCAGATTAAGCCTACTATTATATTGTGAGCTTCAACCCCGTTATTCCAGGAAAATACCTAGGATTTAGGGTAAGCAAAATCAGGTTAAATTCGATGCTTTGTATGCCTCTTTTCGCGTCTCAATGTTTGGAAGAACTGCTATGCTTAAAATCAAATTCATCTCAAATATTCTTTGTTGCTTATAACCCTTAACTGGCGACCTTACAATTAACGACTGTCTTTGAGGTTAACTTTGGCTTCAAGTGGCAGGTGTTACATGTAATCTTGGTTTGCAGGGCCGTAAAAATTACATGTAAATTGAATACATGATCAACCAAGACCACACGCACAATATATATATATATATATATATATATATATATATATATATATATATATATATATATATATATATATATATATATAGTGAGTATATATATATATATATATATAATATATATATATATATATATATATATATATATATATATATAGAAGAATCTAGGGAAATAGACCCACAAAATCTCAGGTTGAAGAGGTAAAGGCATGCATGTCTCTTACAAGAACAAGTTTATTCTGCCAACGTTTCACATCACATGATGCATCCTCAAGGCTGGAAATTACAGACAATAAATACTCAAAATGTCACCTCCACAATGGGAAAAGCTTAAAATTTAAAAATTTTAAACATTTAAACTACAAAAATTAAAACAAGAACTTGAAAGGAACACCTACCAAGACAAGAGCTAAAAAGTGACTAGAAAGACAGGGAGAAAATCAAAAACGAAAAGAAACCTATAACGAACGTGGAGAGTAAACAAACAGGCAGTTATGCTATAAACAGTTATCTGGACGACGATTGGGTGTCAGTGTTGGTACATTAGTTTTATGAAAAGCGACTCCAACACCATCAACTCGTCGTCCTTACGGGCAGATCCAATAATTTAAAATCATTAATATCCAAGCAGGTACCACAAATCTTAAAATGATTCCGAACATTGATACCCGGGATTGGACAATGTGCAACCCGTCCTGATGTTTAACATTTTTTAATTTTTAAAGAAGCTCTTCCCATTGTGGAAGTGACATTTTAAGTATTTATTGTCTGTAATTTCCAGCCTTGAGGATGCATCATGTGATGTGAAACGTTGGCAGAATAAACTTGTTCTTGTAAGAGACATGCATGCCTACCTCTTCAACCTGAGATGTTTGTCGGGTCTGTTTCCCCTGATTCTTATATATATATATATATATATATATATATATATATATATATATATATATATATATATATATATATATATATATATATATATATATATATATATATATATATATATATATATATATATATATATATATATATATATGTATATATATATATATATATATATATATATATATATATATATATATATGTATATATATATATTTATATATATATATATATATATATATATATATATATATATATATATATATATATATATATATATATATATATATATATATATATATATATATATATATATATATATTTATATATATATACACACACGCATACACACACACACACACACACACACACATATATATATATATATATATATATATATATATATATATATATATATATATATATATATATATATATATATATATATATATATATATATATATATATATATGTATATATATATATATATATATATATATATATATAGCATATATATATATATATATATATATATATATATATATATATATATATATATATATAAAATATATATACATATATATATGTATATATATATATATATATATATATATATATATATATATATATATATATATATATATATATATATATATATATATATATGTATATATATATATATATATATATATATATATATATATATATATATATATATATATATATATATATATATATATATATATATATATATATACATATATATATATATATATATATATATATATATATATATATATATATATATATATATATATATATATATATATATATATATATATGTGTGTGTTTGTGTTTCTGACTGTCTGTTTGCATATACATATGATGTGGATGTACAGTAAGTGTCTGCATGCAATTATTCTGGCATATGTGCAAGTTACGCTCATATCAGAATGCAACAACTAACTAGAACACAATTTTCACAAAATATCCCAGAATTTTTAAAGACAAATCTGGCAGCTAATATAAGAATATCTATCTCATCCTATTTGCCAGGCAGAAATTCATGCAAAAAGCATTATGACCTTTGTGACCAGATCTCATAGAACATGTTTCCCTTAGTAGCAAGTGTTCCATTAAGGCATTTCTTCAGGTAGTTGCTGTTTCATGAAAGCAGTACCCACTCTGAATTTTTTCCTCCACACAAAAACGTTCACCTTTTAGATGCTTTTATTTAACTTGAATTCTGTGTCTGTCTGCCTGTCTGTCCTGAAATCTTTTAACTCAATTTTTGACCTGTTCCCTTCGTCTGATGGACTTGAAATTTTGCATGGTTACTTAATCTCGGTGACAATACGACCTTATATGATCAGTAGGTCAGCAGTGGCCTCTAGTGACCCTACATTCACCTCTCCCAGTATATCAAGATTTGTATGAAACTCTTCCGATTTTTCACAACCTCTTTGATTTGGTACAATCTATTTTCTGTATAATCCCTTCCCCTATCCTCTTTCATCCCCATCCCCCTTCCCTCTTCTATCAACCTCCTCCCCCATCCCAGCATACAATCAAATGTTAATTTAGCTGTGTGTCCTCCCCTCCCTTTCCCTCTTTCCTCCCCTCCCCTTCCCTCTTCATCCGCTTCCCCACCCATCCCCTCCCTCCCCTTCTGAAGAACATGATCAAGTGTTAATTTAGCTGTGTTCTCCTCCTCCCCTTCCCTCTTCCATCCCCCTTCCGAAGCACAGATCAAATGTTAATTTAGCTGTGACATCCCTTCCTCTTCCCCTTCCCTCTCCTCCTCGCCCTCCCCCTCCCCTCTCGCTTCCCCCCCTTCCGGAGCACAGATCAGGTGTTAATTTACCTGTGTCCTCCCCTTCCTCTTCCCTTTTCCCTCCTCCCTTTCCCTCCCTTCCCTTTCCCCTCCCCTCCCTAAGCACACGATCAGGCGTTAATTTAGCTGTGTCCTCTCCCTCCCCTTCCCTCTTCCCTCCCTCTCTCTCTTCCATCCCCTCTCCACTTACCCTTCCACCTTCCCCCACCCCTCCCACCACGCCCTCTCCTACTCCTCCCTTCCTCCTTCCACTTCCTCCTCCCATCCCTCCCCATTCCCTCCCTACCTCTTCCTGTTCCACCCATCCCCTCCTCTTTCGCTCCTCCCCCTCCTTCCCATTTTTCTCCCTTTCCCTCACCCCCACTCCTTTTTTCTCCTCCCCTCTCCTCCTTCCCTTCCCTCATCTTCCCTTTTCCATCCCCTTCCCCTCCCCTTCCTCTTCCCCTTCCCTTTTCCCCTCCCCCCCTCCTATTTCCCTTCACTTCACCTTCATACTAGCCCTCTCCCTTCCCTCTTCTCTCTCTTCCCCTTCCCTTACCCTCTTCCCTCACCGTCAACCGTAAACGGATATTAGTTTAATTAACTTCATTCATAAATCGGTTACAATTTCTGTCAAAACTAAAAAGTATAAAAAAAAAATTTAATTTTATATACATGTTCTTATTAAAATGCACAAAGAAGTAAAAAATTATTTTTTGAGAGATCAGGATTTCTTACAATTAATCATGTCAACAAAAACAATAGCGTGGGCTCCAGACATGGAAGGAAATGCTACAAGAAAAGAAATAGATTTTTTATTTCTAGTAGGAATTCCATCCATGTTTGGGGCCGGCGCTTTTATTTTTGTAGACGTGATTAATTCTAAGAAAATCCTGGTATGTCTCAAAAAATATTATATACTTTTTTAGTGTATTCTAATAAAAGCATGTCTATATTTATTTTGTACATCAATATTAAAGGTGCAAAAATGACAAATCTAAAGATTATGTTTGTAGTATACGACTTAAAAACTAACCTTCGGGTAAGGGAATGTTTCCTTCAGAGCCATTGTAATGGACCAGTCACGCATGCCCGTACAAACTGACTCAGGCCTTACTTACTAATAAAAGACATTTCCATTGCCCTTTGCCTCATATTTTCTATAGCATGTACCTGCAACACACTTTTCTTCATTCTTTATTAGTTATCTTATAAGATTACTCAAGATCCATGTGTCCCTCAAACAAATATCTCTTACCTTTAAAATTCTTGCATATCTGTTTCACTGATCTGAGGAAGTTCAGATTTTAAAATCGGATTTTCAATGAACAAGTCAGAGTAAAGGAATCATATTTGGGCAAAAAAAGTATGTATTATTTTAACACCGAGTTGTTGCTAATTAAATAATTTTAATAATATTAGCCCATACATTACATCAGTGAACTCTGGATAATCTTCTTTTGCACTGTCATTAAAAATTCAGCGTTGATTATGCATTTGCTGGCTATGAGTCTTGTAGATGCAAGTTTACTTCTTCCACATGAATCATTATTTTGTATTATTTATAGTTACTGGGTGACATGGATTCAATATTAACCCTTTAAAAATTAAATTGAACGTTTTCTTTATGTTTCAAATCCACAAAAAATTGCAAAATCTAAAGAACCTGGTTATTACCTAAAGAGAAAAATAATTTTACTTTTTTTTACGGATGGAAAGCAAATTGATGGCATGAATGAAAAGTTAGAGACAAATGATTAGCTAGCTATCATAAGAAATAGAAAAACAACAAATTTCATAGAAGAGTTTTGTCAAAACCTTCCCTTTTATATTTCCTTTTATACTGGTTCATATGTTTTTTGAAATAAAAGGATTTTTAGCAAACCTTTTTCTTACTCGATAGAGTAAATGCTACGCGAAACCGGTGCTCAATGGGTTCGCGATATTTTTTTCCTCTTGGGTTCAGTTTTTTACGCGTATTTAAGACTTTATTACATCATTCCGGTATAAATCCGCTTTTTATATTGATATTAAAACACAATTTACAAAAGATTATCATCATTCATGTATATATATATATATATATATATATATATATATATATATATATATATATATATATATATATATATATATATATATATATATATACATACATATATATATATATATATATATATATATATATATATATATATATATATATATATATATATATATATATATATATATATATATATATATATATATATATGTGTGTGTGTGTGTGTGTGTGTGTGTATGTGTTATTAAGTGTGTATATATATATATATATTTAACCAGACCACTGTGTTATATATATATATATATATATATATATATATATATATATATATATATATATATATATATATATATATATATATATATATATAACATTCAACATTCTTCTTTGGGTGATCATAACTCTAGTAATAAATAGGACAGCAAGAAGACCACAAACCCTCTCTCCTCTTTATTTACACATCATATCATCTTCCGAGTGACTGAAACTATACAATAGTTGATAGTGAGTGAATAAGGAGATAGAGCCCATTCGGAGCGAAAGCCGTGATATATTAGATTTCGTTTTTACATTTAAAGAGATAGATTTCGTTGCGTATTGTTGAAAGAAATGCTCCTAATACTAGTTGTAGTAGAAGAATTACTAGTTGTTTTAAGTGCAGCAGTTGTAGTATTAAACGTAGTATCCTCTACAATACTGGAATTAATTAGTAAATAAAAAAATACAATTCCAGTAACTTTTTTCACGATATATTCATATCTTCTTGCATAATCACAGCTTAATACTGTTGATTTGTTACCCTTTGGAACTCCCAGGTGTATGGCAGATGGTCATATAAATTTCGGTGATATTGAACTTTTCAATTTCTTTTATTCATAAATGTAATAAACGCTGTTAAATCTAGAGAAAAGTATCTGCGAGGTCTCTCTCTACAAATGATGCTGTTTCCTGTTACAATACCTGAAAATTACTGGAATAGCTATTTGGTTATGATTTTACTGAAGACAATACTGAAGGGCAGGTAATGAGTGACCGATAAGTCTGAGATTAATCGACTTTTAATTCCACATCAAATAAGTAACGTAGTATGGAACAATAGTGAGTTCCTCGAGCAACACTAATTTCTCCCTATAATTAAGAAATTCAGTGTTGAATGTACACTTGAAATCTTGAAGATCAAGCAAAATTACAGAGAGTTAACATGTGTAGGTCTGTAGATGCAATGTATTTTTTTTTTTTTTATAATACTTACTCATTTTTATTATTCACAGATAAGTTTCATAGATGACATGAATAAAACATATCTGTGGAATGGTGCAGATAAAAGCTTCTTGTGGCATAATCGTTCATCTGACGACACCAGCATGAAATTTAGCATGAATTTTTAGGTCCCTTTCCAAGGTCAGTGCATACTGAAACAACTATAAACCATGAAAACTGTTCGTAATTTTAATTCTAGGCCGTAATTAATTATAAGAATTTTTCTGACCAAGGCCGCCATGAAGTAGTCAAAAGGGGGACAAAATCACCATATATCACTATTCTTCAATAAGAAGAATTCAGTGCTTGCCTTTTCCAAAGAAATATTAGGCACAAATATGAATGGCTGTAAAATGTTCATAGTACTACAGTTGTGGATGTCGTCCAAAATAAAATTGTCAGCTCACCGTGTGACGTCAAAACCCCGCCGTTACTTTGTGAATCACAGTCGGTAAATACCTAGTTGAACAGTGGGACAATGGTGACAAAGCCATAACTTCGGAAGAATGGTGTGACGTTCAGAGAAAAAAGAAGAGTCCATAAATTTTAGACTGAAATATTTAAGGAGGATTAAAAATCATGTTCCCACCTTCTCTTCTCTTAGCGAACCAGATGTGTAACTCACAAAAATTTTCATGCAAAAAAAAAAAGTAAATAAAAACAGTCTTTCCACTTATCACTCAGCAAGGGACATAAAGCTACATAAATGTATTATATAAGTCGGATCTGGTGGATGTGCTACAAGATAAACTGAAGTTTCTAGAGACAAACTCATAAGCTGATATACTGATTATCTATGAATAAAACTTCTGAAGAATACCTCGGGAAGGGTACTATTTCTAAAGGAGAACACTACGGATGTAATCAAAAGAAAACATAAATTATCTTTTATGTATTTCATCAGTCCAGCCTGAATTTCGAGGCAAAATTTAAATAGCTTATTATTATTACTCAGAAGATGAACCCTATTCATATAGAATAAGCCCACAGGGGCCATTGACTTGAAATTCAAGCTTCCAAAGAATAATGTGTCCATTAGAAAGAAGTAACCGAAGGTAATTGGAAATGCAGAAAGAAGAGATCATTTACCAAAAAAAAAAAAGACACCATCAGATTTGAATTCCTTGGGATAACAAAACAGAAACTATACATTTCTGGTTGATTAGACTGCAAGTGTCATTGTGACAAAGGAGGAGAAACCTCTGTTTTTACAGAACCTATGATTACCACCATATTAAACAGGATTAACATTTTTCTTCCTTGTTGTACTTGGGGATTTTAATTCAGAGTGTTTTAACTAATGGATTTTAGAAAAATTATCTTGATATTTTCCTTTCTTGTTGTTTAATAGAGGTTTTATGTAGACTCTGATGTTGCATTTTATCAAAAATTCTGTTTGGATTTCGTTATACTCTTAATTCTGAATAATTGGTGAAAAGGTTTTCAGGACTTTTATTCAGGAACGACTACTTAACAAGGCGAAGAGTTTCAGTGAACCATTAAAAAGGCTCAATCTCAACACTTTCTTAGTAACTGCCAAGGCAGCAAATGTTACAGGGAAGTTGAAAAAAGCCCAGAAAATAACAGCTGAGAGAAATGTCTTTCGTCATTTATTTTTCCTTGCAGTAGAAAATAAAATCAGTCTAGAAAGAGTTCTAAGCTACCCTTTGGGTCCAGTTCCATGGGCACTGGATATGGAGATGGAGTACGGGCAAAAAAATACAAATCTAAGTTGTTACACCTACTGGAGAGTGATACACATAGAGCCTCGAAACCTATTCAAAATAAGAATAACTGCTAATCGATGGAAATGCTATGATTCAAGCTCAAGTTGCTCCGCCTCACACATTTGGGGAGCTATCGAGAAGTTTGCATACACAGCTACCTGAAGAACCTCGTGTCGATTTTGTTACCGACTCATATAATCCAAACTCAATAAAAAGTGCTGAAAGAAATAGAAGAGGATCTTCTGCAGCTTACATGACCAAGGACCCATTGACAAAAATTCCAAGAGATTGGAAAGGCTTTTTACTCAATGAAGAATTAGCAAAGCCTTATACCCTTTTCCTTCTAAATGAATGGAAGCAAGACAAATACTCTAGGTTGTTGATGAGGAAAAATATATTTTATTTATGCAGATGGACAACATACAATTAATGCAGATATTGAAGAACTTGGATCCTGCCAAGAGGAAGCAGACAGCAAAATTGTGTTCCATTGCTTGCACATTGCAGCTCAAAGCTCGCTTGATTCAACTATAACTGTACGATCACCTGACACTGACGTTTTTATTCTCCTTCTTAAACATGCTCAGAAAATAACACAGACTGTTTTGTTTGATACTGGATTAGGCAATAAAAGACGACTGATAGACATTCAAAGTGTCATCCAAGATGTTGGAAAAGAAATTTGCTGTGTTCTTCCAGCCTTGCACGCAATTAGTGGCTGTGAAATGACAAGTGCGTTTGTCAGAAAGGGTAAAATTGCCGTTATTAAAATCCTTATACAGCATTAGAGTTCATTGATACATTTGCCCAGTTAGGAATCTCAAGTGGAATTCCAGATCATGTTCTATCCGAGCTTGAACATTTTGCATGCCTTCTCTATGGTGGATCGGCTAGTAGAGACATCAACAAATTAAGACATGAGAAGTTCGTCCAGCGATACAGTATCAAGAAGTCAAAAGCGCTAGTCACAAGCTATGATGGAGTGGACATGGCCTTCTTGCCCCCTTGAAAGAACTCATTGAAAATACACATTGCAAGAGCGAATTATCAGACCCTTATCTGGAACCAGGCAGGCACAGCGAACCCAAATTTACCTTTGCCAGAACTTCATTGGTGGGAAATTTCAGAAGGAAAAATAGAATTCAAATGGTCTGAAGGTGGACTCATGCCACAAGAAGAACTAGTAGACGTGTTGTTGGAGGAGCCAGAGGATACGAGATGATGATGATGATGATGATGATGACCCTGAATTTGTTAAACTTGTATTTACATTTTTGAAGATGAAATTTAAATGATTAGTGACCAGCTATGTTTATTTATAAAATGCTTGTAGTAAAAAACAACTCTTCTTTATTGTGAATTTGCATGAGAAATTTAAGATTGTAATGATGATTTTCGATATTGTAGCAGGGACAATAAATGGCTCCAATGCACTGCTTGTTATTATGTTGAGTTATTGTCTTAAAAATATTTTCCATTATTAAAATGACTTAAGAACATATATCAATTTTAAATCATTGAGGAACTTTTGTATCATGATAGAATATGCCTTGCATTTGAATGCAGTATTTTCTTTATTTCTAGGGAATATGTTTTGCGATTAAACTTCTTTGTCTTGTAGATTACATTTTTGAAGATAAATTTAAAAAAAAGTTGTTTTTTTAAAAATTAGGTAATTCGTAAAATTATGGATGTTATAGAAGCACTTACAAGTAATATTATATTTATGTTGCTACTTGAGTAATTCAGTTAGGCATCGGTAAAGAAGTCAAACCAAATTTCCTGAAATTGTTCAGCACCAGTATTGTAATTGAAAAACTAATTATGTCGTCATATGATATCTAAAAATGATAACTGTATATAATATCCAGAAAAATAATGTTTAGGCTAGCTATAATGTAATTCATCTCCTCTCCAATTTTCCAGGTCTTGTTATATGTGATGATTGCTATTATGATAAAAAATATTCACATTTAATTACGTTACATCACTATTTCAAAGGATTATTCACTGACTCTGTGTTAAAATAAAACTTGCGAGAAGTTACTAAGTTCTTAAAGCTATTTTTGAACTTAAACAAATTACAGATTTCCTACAAGAAATATTCAGACTGTATGGTTTCACATAAATTTTTTATCACACAAATGGTGAGAGATTTAACTGTGTTCCTTATACTGATACACTGTAATTGCAAGGAGATTTACTTTTGCCTTAAATATAATGAATAAGTCATATATCCTGAGTATAGCATCTAGCCCTGAATTAAATATTTGATTTAAAGCTTAGTTTTCTGAACCTTTTTTATTTTCTTTTATTTAAACACACTGTCGCTGATTTAAACATGCAACTTTTCTTAAAGTCAGAATTAAAGTGTATGTTTTCTTTCGCAGGTATCTCTGAAAATCATGCGAGTTGCGGATTTTGCAATGTTAGAGATATTAATTCTTAAACTCCGCATGTATTTTCACTCTGGCAGTCAAAAGCAGCAGAGTTCAGGTGGCAGACAAGCCTCTTTGATATTCATTCAGTGTCCATCTGAAATTTTTGAGTTTGATTTGTCAAGGATAACCGCTACTGTAAAAGAAATAAGGCTTAATCTTTTCACACAAAAATAGTGGTCATACAGCCCAATCTCAGAAAAAAAAGTGCACTGAAGTAACATGCCAAACGAGCTATTTATCAGAGATGGCATATTTCGGGCCCCTAAGTTATCCGTTATCCGGAGCCTCTGTGTCCATCCAAGTGTGGATGGTCAAAACAAAAAGTAAATCGTCAGGACCACCTTTAAACCCATTTCCAAAAGCTGCCAGATATTAACAAAGGTGACTGTGAAGCAGTATTTCGTGGTAGAAAGTGTAACGTGTGAAGAATATATTGCTCTGTAGTCAACTCTGCATTCCCCTAGCCAAAATTAGTCAAATGAGTATTTAGTCAGTTTCATATTGTATTTACATTTAAAGAAAAATCCATTAATTGCCACCGTACTAAATTTATTCCAACAAATACCCAAGAAAATATCTTCATACGCTACACGCTAAGATTCATCTGTTAGCAATATTGGACAACGGCCGCCATAAAGTAATTTGAAAAGGTTAATATTTTTTTTGCCTGAAAATCTAATAGAAAATAAATACCACAACTAAATTTCAGGCTTGCGTCCACAACTGAAAGATTTCGTTTTGTGAAACAAAATGGAAATAGATTTTATTGTGCACTAATAAACACAAGAAATCAAAAAAATCTAAAACTAAAACTTTCTGGCCATTACAAAAGAGATAACTCATTTAACTCCGCTTTCGTGTTACAGGGCAATTGCGTAACTTGAGGTTTTACATTCAGTTTTCATGTTTGCGAAAAGAAAGCTGATAAGCTGACTAAAACGCAATTCAAGTACGATTACCTGGTCATAACGAAACTAAAAATGTAATGGGAAAGTTGTGTCTACGACCTTTTCTTTTATATTCATTTTAAAATGACTCAAACTTGTTTGAATAAAAGTGTGTCTTTTATAAAACTTTTCCTTACTCGGTAGAACAAATGCTACGTGGAACTGTTGCTAAATGGGTTGGCGGTATTTTTTCCTCAGGAGTACGTTTTCTTTTACATCCATTGTTTCAAGTTACTGCAGCGTCATTCAGATACATCAGCGCTTTTTATATTAATATATTGAAATGTAAGACTTACCAAAAATCTCATCATGAAAGCAAACGTTAATCACGCGCACACACACACACACACACACACACATACATACATGCATACATACATACTTATATATATATATATATATATATATATATATATATATATATATATATATATATGTGTATGTGTGTGTTGTGTATGTGTAAATATGTATTTATCTTTATATTATTGTTAAGCTGTTGTAGGCAGAAAGCAAATGAGTTGTTCTAATGGTAACTGAACAGTTGAAGGACCGTTATTTATACCTGTTTCTCCCATTATGTAAGGTGACGTCGGGTATATGTAACCCTGATCCAGCGGGGAAAAGCTTTGGACACGACTGCGAGAGAGGGGCGAACTCGATATTGGTGGACCTGTTGGATTGTCTTTGGTGGACCTGTTGGATGGTCTTTTGTTGGATGTTATTGGATTGCTCAGGAACATTGCATAGCAACTACGACTTCAGGGAAGTCTTGGAAGTTTTGTTGTCTAGAGATTGCTGGCAGCACTAGGCAGTTTGCTTATTCCCCAGTTAAATTAAAGCTCTTCGTTGGGTGTGTCGGTAGAGCTGCGGACTGTCACTCGAGTTCAATTCCCCGGCCGGTTGATGAAGAGTTAGAGAGTAATTTATTTCTGGTAGAAATTCATTTCTCGCTATAATGTGGTTCGGATTCCACAATACATTGTAGGTCCCGTTGCTAAGTAACCAATTGGTTCTTAGCCACGTAAAAAAGTCTAATCCTTCTGGCCAGTCCTAGGAGAGCTGTTAATCCCCAGTGAAAATGTATTGCCCACTGAATACGTTTTGCTTTTCCCCCAGTCAAGCCTCGGCGAACTTACAGGAGATTATCTGAACTCAACTCCAGTTGTGGATAGCGACCTCCGTATTCACCAGCCGACCATCTGCTTCGTCTCCAGTTGTTAGTCGACGCAGGATTCTTCAGAGGTCTTCGATGGATATCTAGCCAACAGACTTTTCAAGCTCTGACGAACCTTCGCACATTCAAAAATCCCCACCATCGGATCCCTTCGACCTTAATCATTCTATGGGTTTAATTTTTCATCATTGTTATTACAGTTAAGTTATTGTAAATATAATTATTTTATTTTAAAGCTTTCTTTCTTCACAATTACCAATTACACTGAAGGTATTCCTGTAAGTATTGTATGTTCTTCATTATTTTATGTTAAAGGGCGTAAGAGGCTGGAGCCAGTCATAAACATGACCTTCCTAAAACAATATAACTGCCCTTTTCAATATATATATATATATATATATATATATACATACATATATATATATATATATATATATATATATATATATATATATATATATATATATATATATATATACATATATAATATATATATATATATAAGAAAAATAAAGAAAGAAAGATATATATATATATATATATATATATGTTATATATATATATATATATATGTATATATATATATATATATATGTATATATATATATATATTATATATTATATATATTATATATATATGTATATGTATATATTCTACGTTCTAATAAATTCAGTTGATGGACCAAATAAATATATGTATATCTGTTCCATTACTAAAAAACAACACCAGCTGTATCCTTCACTGTTATTGTATATATTCAAATATAAATATAATCTGGTCCTATGTTTTAGATTTAGCTGGCCTTATGCCATATTATTGATTGTGTATATATATATGTATACATGACTTCCAATATATAATATGTTGTTGTTTTGTTATAGTGTGCGGACGGATATATAGCGTCCAAAACAATAATAATATACAGCCCATATATTATAATATCAATATATATACAAAATAAACAATTTTATATTTATTTATAGTTATTAATTCACTTACCTAGAAGTAATATATTTTCATATACAATAAAATTTGTATAAAAAGTCATTAGTCGAACCAGCGAGAATCACTTTGACACACCAGTCGGCCAAAAATAATGAAAACAAAATCACGTGTTTTGGTTGGCAACAAACAAAACAAATGGAAATGCAGGTATACCATATTATCATCACATAGGAGGAGTTGAAAACGAGGGAGGGGAGGGACGGGTAGAGATAGCGTGTGATTTAAAATCGAGCACAGAATTCATCGATTTACTCCACGGCACAGAGCCGGAAGAACACATCGCCTCCCTCGACGTAGAGAGTTTGTTCACAAACGTGCCAGTAGATGAGACCATCAACCTGGTACTCAGTCGTATATACCATATCGACCACAAAATACAACGTTAATATAAGAAATAATCATATCAGCAGGCGGCAACACCTGATTGTAAATCACGGTGATGCTACCTCTCTCTCTCTCTCCTTCTCTCTCTCTCTCTCTCTCTCTCTCTCTCTCTCTCTCTCTCCTCCCCTTGTGCCCTTTCCACTCCTCCCTGATTCCCGCAATCCATATACCTGCATTTCATTTCTGTTTTATTGTTTGCATATATAGAACACGTGATTTTGTTTTCATTATTTTTCACGCAGTAAATTATGTTTCTATTATATATTTTATTGTATTGTAACTTTAATAACTGTAAATAAATTAAAATTGTTTATTTTGTACTTATTGATACTATAATGATATATTATATTATTATTGTTTTGGACGCTACATATCCGTCTGCTCACTGTAACAAAACAACAAGACGCTATGTCCAGATTATGATTTATGCTTTGAAGAGGTCACGACAAGTGACGAGACAGTTGTGGTGTTGTGTTTTTAATAAATGGAACAGAGAGTTAATCTCAGTTTTTTGTCCATCAACTGAATTTGGAAGAACGTAGATGATTCAGAAAGCGGAGTATTGTCAAAAATCAAAATCGAAGGATTTACTCCACGGCACAGAGCCGGAAGAAACCGCCTCCCCGACGTAGAGTTTGTTCACAAACGTGCCAGATGAGACCATCAACCTGGTACTAAGAATCATATCATACATATTTATCACATAATCATCCCCTGAATCCATATACCTGCATTTCCATAGATTTTGTTTTCATTATTTTTCACGCAGTAAATTATGTTTCTATTATATATTTTATTGTATTGTACTGTAAATAAAAAAATTGTTTATTTTGTAAGGTATTGATACTATATATATATTATATATTATTGTTTTGGACGCTATATCCGTCTGCCACTGTAACAAAACAACAAGACGCTATGTCAGATTATATTTATATAAAGGTATATATATATATTGTGTTTTATATAACAGAGAGTTAATAGTTTTGTCCATCAACTGAATATAGATGATTCATATAAATTAATATATATAATCAAGAATATAGAATATAATATAATATACAATAAAATTTTACTTTAGTATATATATATATATAAAATATATATATATATATATATATATATATATATATATATATATATATATATATATATATATATATATATATATATATATATATATATATATATGTATATATATGTATATATATACATATATGTATATACATATGTATGTATGAAGGTACTAAGATACCAAAAAGTTACAGAAGAAATGTTCGCATTAGTAATAAAAATTGTAATTCCCTTGGACTTAAAGAGTAAAAACTTACAAAATAAGAAAAAAAAAATAGACCAAGTATAATGCTGATTATCATTTATAAAATTTTTCAATAATTATATGCATTTTAGGAAACTGTAACAAATATGAATACTACCATAATTAATTCTGGAAGATAGAAGCAATATCAAATAGTTTATTAAAAGATGCAGGTTACTAATCAAACGAAGAAAGAAAAGCTGCAGTAATGGCGTATTAAAAAAAAAAAAATTCTTTAAGAAATAATCACATCTCCCTGAGTAGCGGGTCACCTTTACATGAACAGGATTCTTCCTGGTTAATCTCTGAAGCGTAATGGGAAGGCCATATTTTCAATGGTCAGTACCTATGATTATAATAATTGGGGGAACTTTGTATTACCAGTTATGGCACGGTACCACTGAATAGTTGAGAAGGTGACAGCGTTGTGTCTACGTAATTATGAAAATTTTGTTACTCTTGCATGTAATGCATTTTTCAATGCGGCTAGTGTTTTACTGAGAAAAAAAAACTTCAATACGCTTGGGTAAATGATTACGAAAACTTTACGAAAGTCAACTAGAGCATGATGAAAACTTACATTATAAAAACAGTATTTTTTTTAAACTCTAGTTTGTTGTGAAAACTCTTAGTTATAGTTAGAACAAGTAGACTCATATTTGCCATGTTTACATTAACCATAATTACGAAGTTTTAGAACTGCAATAAACAGATAACCATTTCGTTTTACTTTGTTTTTATTCAAAAGCAAACGAGTATTCGTTACCTTCAAGTTAATATGAAAAGCGACGGCGCTGAACTTTTCTTTGGTGAAGCCTTTCTACGACAATTGATCCTGGCTTTGAAAAAGTAATAGTAAATTTTTTTAAAACATATGGGAATTAGGCGTTAAAATTTCAATAGAAGTACAGATTAAGATCATTATAATTCTCGAACGGGTAACTGGTGGCTGATGTGCTTACAAAATAATAATATAATAAAACAGGTAATTTATTGTGAGATCTTTACTCAGATCCTGATAATGGGAAACGTACATATTAAATAGTCATGCTCAAAATACTCTATAAATTTCACAAATTACTTGTGTTTAATAGTAACGTCATGTTATCTTGTGCACATAAAATATTTTCATCTTCATTATCTCTATTTAGTTAGTAAGTATATTAAAATCTCTTGAAATTTGGACATTAATGGTTTTTACCAATACTAATGACAAAATTTATTAACATTGTTATAACAGTCTGAGCTGTTTCCTACTTTTTTTTTATAAAGCAGAGATCATGAACAACAATCAATTAATTTTTGTCATAACATAATGGAGTAGTCCATTTATGATTCATATTTCTCAGCGGGTTATCAAGTTCATATTTATATAGTTATTTTAGTACTGTATCAAGAAACTTAGTAAGAAACTTCAGATGAAGATAAAGAGAAAAAGCAAAGGTACTTTTCGTATTGGTGAATTAAAATTTCTTCTGTGAGAGAAGGAAAAGTTTTAAATGAAATGAAATAGTAACCGAGAAAAAAAAAATTAAACCAGAGAAAACCCGAGACCGGGATCCCTCTGTTACATGCAAAGCAACAAATCTTAGATCGAGAGGAAACCAGCCCGAAATAAATGATGTATAAAAATCGATTATGGTTCTTTGTCAATGAGTGTTCTTAATCAAAAGAGGAATCTCAATTTATCTCAGATACAGATGTCACGATCCAAGAATCGTTCCATGTTCTTTCAAACTCTATACAATAATGTTTCAACACCAGTAATTGAAATATGGGAAATGAATATAAAAAGAAACTCTCACAACACTACAACACATTTATTCACAACCTTATTCACAAAGAAAACGAAATGTTGTTTCCCCTTTGCTCTCGTTCAACGCAACACTAAACAAAACAAATCCAAGCACTTACAGACAGAGGAAACAGGCTGCAAGGTAGAGCAATCTTAATACTCAAATGGTGAGGTATCCTTCGTGGCTGGAGTTTTAGCTGAAGAGATAATGCTGGCACGATGACCTCGGCCTTGAAGACGTCACAGAAGGGCGGCTGGGAACTCAGATGAGATGTTGCTGGTACGATGACAACGGGCTCATAGACGTCACAAAAAGAGATGTCTTCAGGATGAGGCAGCAAATGCTATATCTCCAAGAATCCGGAGATTGTGCAAATGGAGGGCAGAAAGGGCTGGTGACTCGTCCTTGGTACAGGCAGGAAGGGCTGACTACTTCACCTTGACACAAGCAGGAAAGGATTAGCGACTTGTCCTCCACACAAGCAGGAAGGGCTGACTACTTTTCTTCGTCACGGGTATGTAGGCTCACTGCTTCACCTTGTCTCGAACATGGAGGGCTTAAGGACTACTCATCACAAGCAGGAAGGGCTGGCTACATCTCTTTGTTTTGGGCAGGACAAGATTTTATGGAGATAAGAGTAAAAGTCGTCTGAGGGGGATACTCCTGTCGGAACCTTGCTTTGTCCGACCTCTGATTGCCCTCTCTGTCTGTCTGTCTATATCTCTGTCATGGGAAGTCTCTTCTGGAAGCTGTATGGGCGGAGCTAATGACGACCGACAATCGTCAATCCCATATAAGGAGTTTCTTTTATTTTCTGCACAATGATTGGTTCCTAATAACAGCCCCTTTCCGGTCATGCCATAGAAACTTCCAGAACAAATTTTCTGACGCAATGTGGATCGAATATTGCGCCAAGTTACAAAGGCATGGCATGAGGTACCACGTGGTGTCGTTTCCACAAGAAAGGGTTTTCACCGAATTGCCAATTGTCCATGACGTGTTGACAACAGCAACTGACTGGTGAGAAAACACAGGAAGCAGCCACGTCATGGAAAAGAGATATTACTTTTTCAGTACATTCCATCATTATTGCATCTACGCATGACAACAGATAGTGAGGAGTCTTTATGCTCAGAGGATAATTTGATAGAACGATAGAACAGTGGAAAGTACTTTGGTGTTGAAGAATGATTCATCTATGATATACGCAGTGCCTAGTATTAACCATTATACATATACATATATATATATATATATATATATATATATATATATATATATATATATATATTACCACAGGTATAAATATAATAAACATATGTAGGTCCCACCGGTTTCGACTTTATTTCAAGCCATTGACGAAGGACTGATACAGATGTGAGAAGTCACAAATATATATACTACAAGAACAGTACTGACGAACATACACAAATATTAGAGACTCCATATCCCCACTCAGGCCGGTGTCGAGGTAGGAGTGGCTCTTTAAAACTCATTTGGCTAAAAATCACAATAGACTCTCAGGGACATTGCTGATAAAACAGACCATACCCCACCTCAAATAGACCTGACAGGTGTCATGGAGGCGGAGTTTGGAAACTCATTAACATTACTTATTTCGTACTGTGTTTACAAATATGATAATCCTATTTTCATACATCTCTTTTTAGTGCCTACCTTTATTTTTAAACACAGACAAATTTCTTTTGATATTAAAGGATCAAGTTTATATATCCCTTGACTGATATTCATATTATGGTTGTAACTTTCTTTTATAAAGCTAGATTCAATGATGTTCCTTTCCAGTGCATTATTAGAATATACAATCGTTTTTGCCCCTTCCCAGTTGATAGCATGATTGTTCTCACTAACATGTACAAATATACCACTGTTCCCTTGTGCATATCTCACACATTTCTTATGTTGTTCAATTCTTTTTCAGTGCTTTCCCGGTTTGGGCAATATAAAAGTTGTCACAAGACAAAGCGGAATTTTATATACACACCCTTTAGTATTGTCTGGGGAGTTCTTGATAAGTCCATTTTTCATTGTTGTATTGTTCTTAAATGCGACATTAACATGCCACA
>NC_089781.1:63838350-63850850 GCF_040412425.1 Macrobrachium rosenbergii | reverse complement strand
ATATATATATATATATATATGTATATGTGATCGAAATGGGTAAGATTAGTCCACAGCTTCAATTTTTTTCGTGGCTCTCCAAAGCAGCACTTGAAGAAAACTGTATGAGTGAAGGAGTATTACCCTGAATACAACTGCGACTGATGTAATGTGAACCTGAGATGAATGACTAACTGTTTGCATCGTAGCACCATGCAGTCTAAACAAAACGTAATGTATCTTACTTTGGTGAAACAATTAGGAAACAAGTAAAAAATGCGCCGATGTTTTTTTCGGCGCAATCGAGTTCTCTTTACATCGTATATAGTAAAATCCACAGATCTTTGCAGCTAAGCCCTGCCCACTGCTTAAGTCACGATCATCCCTTGAAGCTGATTAGTTGTCAATGGTTTCGAAAAGTTGTTCAATCTGTGGCTCTTTTCATCTTCGTTAATTTTGCAATGGTTGTTTTACTGAACTAAAATACGTACTGCTGATTATCAAAAGGAAACGTTATAGTATCCCCTTAAAAATATCATAATACGCATCTCCATAAAAATGGTAAAAGATAATAGGAAAATATGAAAGAAGTCAGGAGTGTTCCGTGATGATGCAATGTCGTTTTTCGTAAATGAGGTTCACCTGACCACGTAGGTGACGCAGGGCAAGGTCTATACTTTCTAGACCTTGAAAGAGGGAATGTCTTGCGTTCGAATCGGTGCACTACAATTACAGGACAATGATAATTACTGCCTGATATTGTCAAGCGTGTTCGCCATTCTAAACTTAAACACATACTTTCTCAGAGCTATGCAGGTTGGTATTTCATACTGATTTTAGGAAATTTGACTAAATTTTAATAATCATAAAATTGATTTATTGCAATCGTTTTCACATTCGGAGGTATGACAAGGAGTGACTGCACTCTACTAAACCAGAATATGCCTATGTTTAACTTAAAGTTACAGTATTATAGGCTATACGAGTCATATCGGATATAATTTGCTGAGAGTTTTCTTAAGGACGTATTCTCCTTTCGAAATAAAATAATTATAAAAAAATTACGTAGACCTATAATGTCCCATGTCTTTTTATCGGTTGACACAGCATATGACGTTTGGATTATAAGCGTTTCCCTACCTTATATTCAGCCATTTTGTTGTGGTCCTCGTTGTGGTTATTCTTGTCTTTGTTGCTGCTGTTATGGTGCTTGTAGTGTCTTCGAAAAATTTTCACATGGCAACCTAACATTGCACAATAAACATAGACCTATTCATAAAATACTAGTGTAAAGAATTATCTGCCTACTATTGCTAATAGTAATCGAGATCATTATGAATAATAGTGTACGCTAGAACATTCTTCTAACAACAAAGAGAGAGAGAGAGAGAGAGAGAGAGAGAGAGAGAGAGAGAGAGAGAGAGAGAGAGAGAGAGAGAGAGAAATTTACTGACTCTTATGCATCCATTTGTGTAACAGGGTAGTCTACAAGAATGACACCAAAAGCAAATGAATAATGGGCTACTCGCAGACAGGTTTGGATCATCTCATACATAACTATTCCAGGTATCTTTTATTTTTTTCTTATTTCGTTAAGTATCTTATGATGCCTTCCTACAATAGCCTTCATTTTCATAAAAATGCTACAGCAGCTTTATATTTACTCATCACATAGTATAATTTGTTATGTCTTTTGTAAATATATTTTCAGTATAATTCATTGCGAGCAGTTCGAAAGTTGTGTGTAAGGCTACATGCCCACAAATTTTACTTTTATTCTCTGTGGTAAAAGTGGCTTTACATTTACTATGGCCATCGACGCAAGTACACATACGTGTACATTTCACTGTACCTATATACATTATATATCGTGAGGTCGGAGCTACTTTATTAATTGAAAGCTACTCTATTGCCTACAGATACGGGCGGAAAACTATTTGCAATAAGAAAATGATGCCCAGGTCCATGCCCTTGTCATTGCCTCAAAATATAAGAATTTTATATGTAGGATTAATCTCACTATGATATTAACACTTGACATGCAGGATTATAATGAATTAATGCCCTAATACTGGAATTGGCTACATAAGTCTATTCATTTCGGTTAATGTGGTGTTTGTGGAATCATTTATGTAGACCAACACCAATTTGAAAGAAAAGAAAAAAAAAACCAAGATGCTTGTGTATTTAGGCTGCGCATGATAAAAAAAAAATGCACAGACAGAATGATCCAAGATCATCGTAGTGATATTATATAACTCAATATATATTTTATCGGAAATATCAATTACATACTTCACAATTCCGGGAACTTAAATCTGTGGTGTCATCGTTCATGCACGGAGCTCAACATGACCGAGCGGAGTCAAATCCGTACTGGCAATCATTAAGGACTGTTAAGGTGTGACGTCATTCTCCTTTCGAGAGCTAGCCTATCACTGGTGTGCAGTGGGCGGGGCTTAGCTGCAGAAGGCCATGGAATTTGCTATAATCAAGGCCACCGAAAATAGATCTAGGTTTCGGTGGTCTCGGTATAATGTTGTACGAGCCGCGGCCCATGAAACTTTAACCACGGGCCGGTGGTGGTCTATCCTATATCATGGCCAGAAATACGATTATGGCTAACTTTAACCTTAAATATAATAAAAACTACAGAGGCAAGAGGGCTGCAATTTGGCATGATTGATAATTAAATGTTGAATGATCAACATACCAATTTTCAGCCCTCTGGCCTCAGTAGTTTTTAAGATCTGAAGGCGAACAGAATAAGGTGCGAACAGAAAAAGTGCGGACAGAAAAAAAGTGCAGACAGAAAAAGTGACAGAAAAGTGAAAAAAAACTGCAGACGGACAGAAAAATGCTGGCACAATAGTTGTCTTTTTTAGAGAACTAAAAGGGCTAAGGAAACCACTCTTTATAATTCATGTGTTTGTCAGCGGTGGTATTTGAACCACTGCCTGATTTTGGAAAAACAATGCACGCTGGCTTTCTAAATCAGGAATTAGTTCAAATCCCACTATTGACAAAGGCTCTTGCCAATTATAATCCACCTTGAATGTATTTTACCAGGTATAGTGAATTGAGATATATATATATATATATATATATATATATATATATATATATATATATATATATATATATATATATATATATATATATATATATATATATATAGTATATATATATGTTAAAATATATGTATATATATATATATATATATATATATATATATGCGTGTGTGTGTGTGTGTGTGTGTGTGTGTGTGTATGCATGTATGTATGACTGAATCACGAAAATATTGAATGTGATGAATATATAAATAAAGGCAATGCCACGGAGGAAAGTGAAATGACGGAGTGGTGCTAAAGCTACACCTTTCCTCTTACTGTCCTTTACTTAGCAGGCTGCTAGAAATATAAAAATAAGTTTACAAAGAAAGCTCGTATAAATGATAGATGGAGATTATAAAGGAAAACATGTACCTGGAATCCAGCACAGTTGAACAATTAGTAGACCTACCAAAACAAGGGGTAAACATTACGAGGTTTTACAAAAGATTTGGCCCAAGAGCTCACAAGCAAGGAAAACTCAATTAAAAGATTATACAGAGAAAGATAAGGACCACCAAAAAATGACCGTGGAAAGAATAAGCTGATTACATATGTTTAAAAGTACAACTTAATAATTCTCCTTATGGTAAACAATAACAATTTTTGCAAAATGAACATTTTCACCAATAAAATGTATTAAACATACGAATACATAGAAATTACAGGTAAGGTAACTAATTAGTAATTAAGCTAGTAATTTTATTTTTGAGGTAATTCTTGAACATTTTACTAATACAGGGGTCCAAATAATACATGCTAGGTCTAAGGTTGAAATTACAAAAGATTTCGTGAAGAGAAATCTTTAGATCTGGCAATCACTAACCTTTCAGTCCAATTTATCCTGTGAGAGATTTCATTTAAATGAATGAATATTGCATTGGATGTTTGCCCAGTTTTGACAGAATACTCATGCAGTTTAATTCATACTTCTAAATCGTTACTGGATTAGCCAATATTAAAAGAAAGGAGAGTCCAAGCATGGCATTTTATATACTATGTTGTTGTTTCCTTATGGCTATTTTTTTTATTAACATTCCTTTTATTTTGTTATTATACAAAAACCAGGTTGACATTGAAAGATTTTAACAGTGATTTTATGGCTTCAAAACCACTAAAATAAGGCAAGCTAAGAATGTTCTTAGGGGTTTCTTTCTCCATGTTACTTTCACTATATAAACTTTTTGTTGGCTTTATTATAGCAAATATCTAGTATATGTAAAGGATAACTAAATATGTCCTATTTTTCTTATATATTCTATTTCTTGATCCAAATGCTGGAGACTGACAATGCACAATGCTCGTAAATATATAGAAGAAAAAATATTGATATTTGGTGGTGGCCTGAATAAAAATGGACAGAAGTTAAGTTGTTGGTTGTTTTCCTATAAATACTGACTTTCCATTGAAATTATTCTCTATGTACGATTGTCTTTTTCTAATTCTAAAGTAAATTTAATTGATGGTACCTGGTTATTCAAATTAGAGAGTAAATCATTTACATCAATACCAGCAGGCAAAACAGCCAAAATACCGTCAACATATCTATAACACTTTAAAGGAGTAAAAATTATATTAGTTAAATATTGTTTTTCAAAATATTCCATATACAAGTTTTAGAGGAGTAGAGATAAACGGTTGCCCATTGCCATACCAAATATTTGTTGGTAGAATTCACCATTGAATATAAACTTAAAACCACAAATGCACAACCTAGTGAGTGAAATAATACGACTTACAGGTAGAGGTAATTCACGATGAATTAGTTCGTTACTAGGATACTCTAAAATAGAACCTATAGGGACTTTAGTAAAAAGACAACAAACATCAAAATTAACAAATCTATAAGTGGGGCAAAAAATGATTTGGTTTTATTTATCAACTAAATCTAGAAAATTATATATGTGAGAATCGGAGGTAGTTCCAAGTAACGGGGACAAGAGCTTGGTAATATATTTTGAAAGTTTATAAGATATTGTGGCAACAGTACTGATAATAGGCCACATAGGATTATTTTCTTTGTGCGTTTTTACTAATTCGTACAAGTAAGGTAACGAGGGAAATTTTGCTGACAGCTAACTTATTAGTTCTTTCTTATCTTTATGGATTATTTTTTACTGTTCTATTGAAATTTTTTATGACTTGATTAAGGGGATTTTTTGTTAGTTTTTTGTAAGACGTATCATGATCCAGTAAGGCTTCCATATGTGATATGTGGTCAGTTTTATCTAAAGTTACAATATTATTCGACTTATCAGCTTTTGTGATGTGGATTGTATTGTCTTTTAAGATCGGCCAAACTTTTCTTATAACGAGCAGGGAAATTACTTTCTTCACTAACATTGGGCGGCTCCATAAACGATACCTTTAATTATGTCAACATTATTTTGAGGGAGGTCAAATATTTTTTCAAATATACGTAGGTACGACGCAAACCGTTAAAGCAGAGGGTCTGTTCGATATAAAAAGGATAAACCATGTCCGAGTGCACTCAACATTTTCATATATATATATATATATATATATATATATATATATATATATATACATATATATATATATATATATATATATATATATATACACACATATTGAGTATTAAGCCACAAATATCGTTTAATATCCAATTCACCATACCTGGGAAAATATATTCAAGGGGATTATAACTGGCAGGTGCTTTGTTACCAATTGGATTCGAACCGATGCCTGATTTAGAAACATGATATGTAGTGACTTTGACCACTGAGCCAGCGGACAAAGCCACTGTGCATCGTTTTTCCTAAATCAGGCAGCAGTTCGAATACCACTGCTAACGAAGCATGTATAAATTATAACCAGTGGTTTCCTAAACCTTTATTTATATATATTTTTGGCTATTTTTAAATTTATTTATATATATATATATATATATATATATATATATATATATATATATATATATATATGGGTCTGAAGATCACAATCCTGACTGCAATAATCCCGACAGGCCAAGATACCGACAAACCAAAATCCTTTCACGTCAAAATCCTTTCTAAAGCATTTACATACGCTTGTTTCTGTCGGTTTATTTGTGTGTGTGTGCGCGTATCGAACATTTGGTTAAGTAAGATGGTAATTGTTAAAAGACAACAAGTATTAATTAATGCTATGTTAACAACATATTTGTGTTAAAAGTAAAAGACCAATCGCCTCTTTTTTGTATACCTGTATTGCCAACTTCTTAATTCCTCCCTCTTCATACACTGCACATATAGTCCTGTCTTTGTATTTTTTTCTTTAGTTTACTTATGAGAATAGTCTAAACCTCGCATATAATTTTGAAATTTATTTGATTTCTAAGCCTCCCAAAGAAATGGAGCACGCTTGCGAAACGATTTTTACACAAAAAGGAAAAGATAAAATCAACGTACATGGATATTTGATGGTGAAGGATAAAAACAGAAACGATTCTTATTACTTACTGGTGCTATGAATTTCGTAAATCAGATAACTGTAAAGGCAGAGCAGTTACTAAACTTGTATATGTAAAGAATTCACTAACAAAATTTGTTGAACACAATCACTCTCTTTGTGCAAATGCTGCTAGTGTTGTGAAAATCATACACAAGGTGAAAATACAAGCAAAATCAACGAGAGATCGACCGTGTGTATTATTCAATGAAGTACCGTTTCTGCTCCTCAAAGTATTGTACAATGTCTACCTTTTAAAGATGCGTTAATTGAAAAATACTATGTTTAAAGCGGATTAGGCAGTGTGAGCGTCCATCAGAAGAAAGGTCGTCACTAGAAGAAGAAATCAACATCCGACCAGAACTAAAACTTACATTAAATGGTGATTTATTTTTGGCAAGAGACTCTACAGCAGAATTTGACAGACTTTTGGTGTTGACTACAGCCGCAAATTTGAAGAGATTATCAGAAGCTCAATATTGGATTATGGATGGTACTTTTAAGACAGTTCGTACATTATTTTACCAGCTGTACACAATTCATGCACCTGTGGGATGTGGAAATAGCAGGTAATCTTTCCACTTGTGTACGCTTTAATGGCTGGAAGAGAAGAGGAGGAGGTCATGCCTATATTAGTTATAAATGATTTGTTTAACCAGACCCTTTGAACTCTTTTAGGTTCTCTTCTTGGGCTGGGAGGGTCATGTATATATATATATATATATATATATATATATATATATATATATATATATATATATATATATATATATATATATATATATATATATATATATATATATATATACATATATATACCACTATATATATATATATATATATATATATATATATATATATATATATATATATATATATATATATATATATATATAACTATATATATATTATATATACATATTATATATATAATAATTCAGTCTAATATCAGATATATGGAATATATATATATATATATAGTCTATAATGATAACGCTATCAGCAAAAAATTTTTTTCATTTAGGATATAGTATATATATATTGAAGAATTCAGTCAATTGTAAACTGCCTTGGCATTTCTTCCATCGAATGAAATTAAGTATAAGCTTTAACAAGTTTAATTATCTATATATTGCCATAATATATATTATGTTGTTTTTATGGTTTCAATATATAATATACGTACTTTAAAATTTGACTAACAGTTAATATCAGATTTACACTAGCTGATTCCTTCATTTAAGATAACGCCATCAGAAAAATTTTTTTTTTTCATTTAGGACAGTGCTTACGGAGAAGAATTCAGTCAATTGGTGAACTGCCTTGGCATTTCTTCCATCGAATGAAATCATAGAAGCTTTCAAAGTTTAAATATCTTATTTCCTAGAATGCATCGTGGTTGTCGGGATTTTTAAATGGTTTCAAGATGTACCTTTAAACACTGTTAGCGGGAGTTGATCCTTCATTGTTTGCTGCTGATTTGTCTCCAAGATATATATAATACAAAGTCCCATTATTTAACTTCAATCTACGTCAGTGGAGAGAATACAACTATAATAAGCCCTGATATTTAATAATGTTCTTATTCTGATACATATATGGTGATTACTGCTTCCCTGTTTTCACATCCTTCAATTTGCACACAAAATACCCATTTTATGCCTCGCCTGTATGTATATATGGATATGTACAAAATATTTGCCCAGCAGAAAACAGGAAAAGGGTTGTCTACTAGGAAAAACGTTGTTCTCCCCTATTCTGGTTAATGGAGGAGAAGATCTTATGGACCCTCACACCTAAAGTTCCATTAGACAGCTTGAAAAGTTGGAATTTCTTTAAATGGAAATCTTTCAGTTTCTTGAGTGGGCATAAGGCCTTTCGACTTACTGTCCTTTACTTTTAAATAAAGGAGATTTTTTGTATTCTTCCAATCTCTATATGGTTTTCGTTTCTCTTTCCTTCGTGATTATTGCCTTTATATTCATCACGTTCCATATTTTTCATCACTTCAGCTTACATATATATATTTTATATATATATATATATATATTATATATATATATATATATATATATATATATATATATATATATATTATATATATTGTCCTAAATGTATAAATCACGATTGGTTTGATTGAATATATAATATATATATATATATATATATTTATATTTTGTATATATAAAGCTATATAAGATATATATATAATATATAATGATATATATATATATATATAATATAATATAAATGGTTGTCTGAACTTCCATGTATCACCAAGTTTTTACTGACCATAATAATAAATTGGATTTTCCAAATTTATATAGTAAAATAACGTATACCTTGTAATTCTCAACAGATCAGTGACGTCATCGACATGGCTGGTAAACAGTAACTGAAGAAAATAATGTTTAACTGACTTGTTCTTAGAGTGAGATTCTTTCTCAAACTGCGCCGTGATATGAATTGCAACATGGAAAGAAAATGGAAAACCATTATCGCAATCAGCTAATAATTTCTCTATGATACTTGGGTCCTGCAGCTATTCTGGGATTGCAACATTCCACCAAAAGCAATTTATTTCAAGACTGTTTTACTCAGCAGTTCACAGTTACCTTGATAGTAGAGCATTAAATTCTTTATTTTCAGGACTGGCTTTGGTGTTTCCAAATGTTTTGTCAGGGCTTTGGTAGGTTCTTGTGTCTGTAGACATGTCATCTTGAGTTTTTGTGTAATGTGAGCATTCATAAATGCAACAAACCTACAAGAGAGGATGAGAATATATGATATATACATATATATATATATATATATATATATATATATATATATATATATATATATATATATATATATATATATATCCTGTGTGTGTATAAACATACATACTTACATTTATAGGCATATATATATATATGTACATATATATATACATATTTATATATATATATATATATATATATATATATATATATATATATATATATATATATATATATATATATATATATATATATATCTAATGGTGGTCGTTCAGGAGAAAAAACTACACGACAGCTACTATATTCAGTTATTTACTACTGCATCTTGGATAAACCTACAGTGCAGAAAACTGATACACCCACACAGAAGGCTCATCAGCAGCAAATGAAGCCCCATGCACCCGCATGCACAATCCACCTTCCCTTTCGATACTTCTTTCAAATCATGTGTGTGTAACACTTACTAGGTCTTCATTTCCTCATCCCTAAAACGTCTCTGAGTTATATACTTTTCTTTAACGTATTTTTCTATTTTTTCGCCTCATTTTTCCACCTCTTACAATTCCTCTAGAAACCACACACACACACACACATAATACACACACACACACACACACACACACACACACACAATACACTCTGTACAAATATTTCACCTCGACAGCTTCAGTATTTTTATTTAGTTCATTTCTATTCCATCTTTAAATATTAAAAATCGCTTTGTAATGAAATAAATTACACCCAAAATTATTGAAATTTATGGTAAGTGCATATGCCCCTGCCAGGCCTCGAACTTATCTCGTATCAGGACTTGAGGACTTACCCATCCGGCCATTCAGAGAATTACAGATATCAGTTTATTTCAACCCAAATCGTACAATTCTTGTCAAATTCAGGTTCTGTGCATTGAAGTTGAATAAACCATATATATATATATATTATATATATATATATATATATATATATATATATATATATATATATATATTTATTTATTTATTTATTTATATGTATGTATGTATGTATACACATATATATGTATATATTGTTGCAAAGTGATCAAGCACCTGGTTATTACACAAACAGGCCAACAAATCTTCTGTGCAAATGTCAATACCAAATCCTCCTACCTCACATCGACCAGATACTTGAAACCTCATAACAAAGAGTGACTGAATCTCTAAAAGGTATAATGATCCCATAAACTTATTTATCACTTGAGAAAATCAGTGTAACTTTATCAAGTTATGGATGAGGTAACAGTTATTAAGTTATATCCAGATTAGTGGAATATGGGTTATCTTCAGCCAGCACTGTAGCTGTCTCTCTGGTTCTATTTTACCTAGATAAGTCTCAGGTGAACAAACAGATGCATCACTTACCTTGTACACACTCATTAATGACTCTAATTACTGGTGATCAAAATGAAATGCTATGTTTTAAAAACTTTAAACAAACAGGTTTATTTCTAAGTTCAAAAGTTATATGTAAAGTTCACAATCTCAAAAGATTTACCATTAATTGACAACAGTGTAAGATTTAAGTATTTCTTAATCAAGTTTAATTCACAAAATTTTAATTTATCAAGAGAAACAATTTGGTTAGGTAAGAATCAAACTATTAACTATCTCTTAAGTGCCAAGTGTTTACCTGATTTAACCATTACAAAATTGTCACCAAAATATTACTGACCAGAATCCACATAACATCCTAAAATCTCAATAACAGGTAGGCATTAACAAAATGCTAAGAAATCACCAGCAAAACACAGTAACAATAAAATCATAATAATATGATAGCACAGACATATATGAGATGCAATATGAAAAAAAAGGAAATAAACAATCACCAATAATGTGTTGAAAGATTATATCAATCTTTCACAATAACTTTTCTCTATAAAAAGAAAAGTTAAACTCATGTCTTTCTAAGACTTATTCAAAAACAACAATTCCCTTTTACCAAGAATATCACGTTTACAAAACTCAGTAGTCAATACATTTACCTTTTGTAATTATTACACTATTACATCTCCTCAACACTTGATCAAATAATATTCCTGATCACCTTCTACAAAATTAACACACTCCTGGGGTGAGTTTAACAGAGCTTTACCACCAGATATGGGATTATAGAGAGAGAGAGAGATTGTTATATTAGAGAGAGAGATGAGAGAGATTGAATACCAGCATGTGGCTCTGAGGACTCTTTCTAACAGACTACTGGTGTCACTTAGAAAACACATGCCCTGCTTTACTCTCCAACAAGCACTTTCAGAATAGTCGAGAATACACATTTGGTGTTCACACAGAATACACGTGTGAATATAAATACACACACATATACAAAGTATACAAGTAAACACGGGTGAGCTTTGTTATTTAAGATACTCTTATCTTAACATGATGGACATATCCTGTTCAGGGCTTATCAAACCTTTTGTCAGCCTAATGCATCTATAGCTAAACAATGGAAAATGAAAATTAGATGTCAAAGTAACACCACTATCTTATTTCCTCTTCTCTCTTTCTCAGATTTATACACAAAGAATAAGCATAACACAGCCCAATAATAACGATGGGATCTTAAGCATCCCCTCACAAATATAGAACAGACCGTTTTAAACTGGGTGAGCTTGTCATTCGCTCTGAAAACCTGGAGAGTAATCTTTTGCATGAAACTAGTTGCTTTTGATAAACATTTTGCAAAAACAACTATGACAAGAAAGAGGCATGCTCAAAGGCATTTTCACAAATGTCTTGGAGCAAAACATATACAATTTATCTGCTTTCAAAAGATTTTAAAATGCATTAGTTAGCTTAAGAAAAATTACATATCATCACACAAAATCACAAAGACGGGAAAATAGTTCACATAGATAATTGAGACATACATTAATAAAGTTATAAGAACTTCTAAACGATGGTATAGATATCATAAAGTTTGAATGAATATTTTAGATCTATATATTTATATATATATTATATATATATATATATATATATATATGTATATGATATTTATAATATAGATGTACATATATAGAATAATATATATACATACATATATAAATACACACACACACTATTTTTACACACATATATATATATATATACATAAAGATGGAGAGAGAGAGAGAGAGATAGATAGAGATAGATAGGAGAGGGAATGGTTAGAAATTATAAAATGATCCCAGACT
>NC_089781.1:63830850-63833350 GCF_040412425.1 Macrobrachium rosenbergii | reverse complement strand
TATGTCTCCTTATCTAACAGAACTATTTTCCGTCTTTGTCCAGATTTTGTGATGATGATATCCCCCTTTTTCTTAAAGCTAACTAATGCATTTTGGGAATCTTTTCAGGAGCGAATTTTTGTTTTATTTTGCTCCAACATTTACAAAATGCCTTTGATGCCTCTTTCTTGATGATTGTTTTTGCAAATGGACTGCCTCTTTGTTTTTGCAAAATGTTTATCAAAGCAACTAGGGAAATTAAGATTACTCTCGGGACCAGGTTTTAGAGCGAATGAAACTCAGATTTAAAACGGTCTGTTCTTCTGCAGTGTGAGGGATGGTTAGAGAGATTCAGCACATTATTGGAAGGCCAAGATTATTCCATACGCTGTTCTAATCAGTCTTTTAATTTTGTAGCAAATTTCTGGTGGGACTACTGTTTCAATAGCACCTGATAGCACAAAATATGAAGATATCTGTACGCCATCATCCCTGCACATGAGGCGAAGTGACGTGGCTAGCTCCTTATTTTTCTTCTAATCACATAGATGTCTTGGTGTGGCTTGTATTCTGTCTTGGAGGAATGCGGATGGAGTCCGAAATGGGTCTGACGCCGATGTCCAACGCGTGAAACCGTACATTTTGGGGAAACTTGTTCCTGTAGGCATTCTTGTGCAAGGCTGCGAGATTCTTCCTCTTATCTGGATTCTTCCTCTTGTGTAACCTGTTCAGCTTTCTGTCTGAAGATGTGCTTGACAGCTGGGTTGACCGAAAACTGGCGTAAACTGTGATGTTCCATAATGGGCAAATATGAATATCTTTTCCTGTAATACTACAGTGTAATATGAAAATAAGAAGGCCCATAAAACATCTTATTTAAACGTTGAAACTATATATTTCGGGCACTTGTTTCTGCCCCCCGTTCACTGGTAGAATATGACAGTGGAAAGTTACAATGGTATATATACAAACATGAAAGGTGTGGCCTTAGGCCTCCGATGTTAAGGAGGTGGCGTTTTCTTAAGAAGGGAGGAGATTGACCAAATTCCCTAGTGGTTTGCCTCATTAGCTCCCTGTTTGGCGATGGATCTGGCGGTCGCGTTTCTTGGGTCATCTTCTTCAAAAAGGTGCAGGATTAAGGTGTCAATGGCGTCCGATTTTGTGTCCTCGAGACAGGTTCATATTGTTGGTTTGATTGATGATAGCAGATTATCCAGCATCTTTCTTTGTACGGACAGCTACTGAAACCAACTCCGCCCCACTCAGTTAATGACATGCCCTGTATTTCTAATATGTAGGAAAATTTGGAACTCTCGAAGAAGCGTAACATTACTGATCTTTGTGCTCTGTTATTCTTTGCGAGAGTGATCTACCTGTCTCGCCCACATAAATGTCGTGACACTTACTACATTGTCTTGTAACTCAGGCTTCTTCCCTTTTGTTATAAGTATACGTTAACGAGCGAACCCCGATGGATTTGGGATAATGGAAAATGAAAGGATTATCAGAACTGTTAGGTTGCTCGGTGGCCTTTTTGATGTTTTCATCGTATGGAAGCTTTTATTTTGTTGTTGAAATCTATTTGTCTGTTGTGAGGACCTTGTGTATATTTTTTGCGCTTCAAATTAAAAAAGACTGATTAGGGAACAGCATGGAATAATCTTGGCCTTCCCAATAATGCGCTGAATCTCTCTAACCATCCCGCAGATAGAACAGACCGTTTTAAATCTTGAGTTTCGTGCCTCAAAACCTGGTCCCGAGAGTATCTAATTTCAGTTGCTTTGGATAAACATTTTGCAAAAAAACAACTATGACAAGAAAGGAGCATGTCTCAAGGCATTTTGCTAAATGTCTGGACAAAATGTAACAACAAAAATTCATCCCGAAAAGATTCCAAAATGCATTAGTTAGCTTAAGAAAAGGGGGATATCATCATCACAAAAATCTGACAAAGACGGGAAAATAGTTCTGTTAGATAAGGAGACATACATCAATAAAGTTCAAGAACTTCTAAACGATGCGACCTACGATAAATTAACGAAAAAGATCCACAACAAATATTGCTGCTCAGTTTAACAAATCAGTTAGAACCATAGGTACAAAAAGACATAGAATACTAGAGGCATTCAAGGTAATCCAACCCCTCTCTCCCTATTTTTACGGCCTCCTGAAAACACATAAAGATGGGGATTCGCTTTACGCCTAATATCTAGCAGGGCTCTTTTCATGTACAAATTATCAAATTTCATGTACAACTTATCAAAATGTTATCACACCTTCTAGAACCTTCATCCTCCCACGTCAAACATGCAGAAGATTTCATAAAAAATTTTAATAGTTTAAAACATCCCCTCAAACAACATCAAACTGCTCAGTCTAGACGTCGATTCATTATTTACTAAAGTCCTGATTGCCGATGTGTGTTGTTTTTCTTAGAGAAAAAGGCAACCATGAACCATTTTCCTCTTGGCATAGATAAAACTTTAAAACTTATCAACCTCTGTGTAACTAACAGCATTGT
>NC_089781.1:63815850-63825850 GCF_040412425.1 Macrobrachium rosenbergii | reverse complement strand
TTGCCAAAACCTGGGTTCATTGTAATTATTGTATATAACTTGGTTAATAAATGAGATTTAAGCTACTTGGTTATTTTCTTTTGCTGCCTCCTCCTTGGGTTGTTGCAGTCCATCAGACCGTTCCAATCCCATTTTTTTCTATGGATTATGAACCTGGTGGTCACGTAGAAAAGTAACCATTACCAATTGCAACCTTGTGACCAGGATTGGGTTCTGTTCTGACTGGCGGTTCTATTGCATCTTTTGGGGGAGCAGTGCAAAAGTGTGGCTTAAAAAAATTTTTTTCTTTAAAGATTTTTCTTTGGTTAAGGAAGGAGGTGTTAAGTTTCTCAGGTAATTTGAAACTGCCTTGTTTCGTTTAACCTGCACTCCTGTTTTATGTGGGCGAGGTTACGTTCGTCTCTCTGCACTTTTCTTCCTCAATCAGGTTTTGGAAGGCAGATAGACAGGTTCTCGTGATGCAGTTGAGAACAAGCAGCGGCATTATTTGAAGTATCACCTACTTGTAGGTGGTGGTCCTGATAAGGCAGGTGTAGGTCACCTGTTGATTGTCAAGGAGAACGTCAGCCCAGCTCCCGAGGTCGAGGTGGTGACTAAACCATGGTTACCAGTTTTGAGGAACTATCCTTCTGGTGCAGTGAAGCAGCTGTCGCATTGACTCTGTCGTGGTCTTTGACGATATCTCGACAGTGTACGGTGGTCGTCCTCGAGAATCGTGGATTGTGGTTCTGGATATTTATTGTTTATATGGTTATATCCCATTTGGATATTTTGGAGGAGCAGTGTATTGCTCTGAGTAATTATGATGGTTTATTTCACTTTGTGTGATGTATGAGGGTTCATTACATCATTTGTTAGTGAGGAGCAAGAGTATGGCTCTTATTATTGTAATAATTTGTGATGAGCAAGCTTGTATTAATTGTTATTTGTAATAATAAAGTGTATAGTTGATGAATTTGTTTATTGGTTTAATTATTGCTACTGTTTAACATATTTGATTTAGGTCAACTTATTCTGGTAATTGTTGATCATTTAGTTGAACTTAGTTGTTTGAAATTGTAATTTATAACTTATGGTAATGATCATTTGTCTCTGTGCTTACCGTAACCTGGGCTCTTTGTAATTATTGTAAATAACTTAGGCTAATAAATTAGGTTTAAGCTGCTTAAGTATTTTCTTTTGCTCCCTCCTCCTTGGGTTGCTGCAGTCCATCAGATCATTCCAGTCCCATTTTTATTTATGGATTATGAATCTGGTGGTCACGTAGAAAAGTGACCATGACATAAGGCATTAAACTGCAAGGTCGAATTGAGGCTTCTTGGTGCTGATGATACAGATTCTTCTCCAAGAGAGGATTTTGTTCAGGTCCAAGGTGTACACAACTCTGAAAGAGATGTATCCAGATAAAAAAAATTGCACTACAGAAACTCTCACTCGTCATTACTTACTCGCAAGGGGATAATTCTTACACCATGGAGGATAAGTTATGTAACTTCACTAGACAACAATAATTGTACTTAATAGGTGACTTCATAAATGGGGTATGTTTTACTAGGAATTCTTAGTCAGCGACTGTTTAAGAGAGGAAAATATGAACAAGGAAAATGAGTTTCAGCTAAAGGGAAAGAGAACTGGTAGTAATTGTCAAATTAGACTGGCCGCTGGTTGAGCTAATGCAGTGATCAGTTGCATAAGATTCCTCAGTCCGTTTGGAATATTCTCCCTTGTGTTGAACAAAGGAGGAGACAAAGGGTGCTAGGAGGATAGCACAGAACGCATCCATCTGCTATGGCAGCTGAGTTGAGAGTCTCTCAACACAGGGCAGCTTCTCACTGTTTGCTTCAAAACTACTCCTGCCAGGCCCTGACCTGAAATGATAGACTCGCCAATACACAGGGTAGAAAAAAGTGGGTTTGAAGAATAGTGTAACTAAGGTCTGGCCTGGCAAAACTGTATCCCCTCTATGAATTCTGTGAGTTTAAACTTCCCACCCATGGAGGGTTGGCGAATGTAGTTTGAGAACAACTACTTCCCGCTCGCCTTTTCTAACGCAAGAAATATATATTCTCCCTAGCTTTAAATATAGAATTATTTCTATACTACTAGGTAAGAAGAGAGGTCAAACAGCAAATATTTATAACAGCTTCCCCCTCTTAAGAAGGCATTCACTCCCTTTCGGGCTTGAAGGCCTGTTTTAAGCAAACTGTTTGCCTCGATTACTTTACTCTTTTCCCCAAACAGATTTCACCCTTGCAATGCAGCTAGCTAAGATCTACCCGACTCTAAAATAGGATATGAGAGTTAATAACTTACTACAGAATCCCAACACTGTTCAAAGGTGTCTATGGATATTTATGTGCTATCTCTGATGATAGTGAAATTTATTCCTAGAAAATGGTACATTTAATTGTATCTTTTATGACATAACCCATTAGAACACTGCCGTAGTTCCAATGTAAATGACAATGAACTAGCTAAATTAAAATATTCTTACAAGTATACAATTTCTTACACTATAATATGCAATCATAGTAAACAAAGGAATAACCTGATGTTCTTTAAAAGAGTTTTTATACTTGCATGAGAGAGGTGCCCATCCCCCCTCAGTTTTATATGGAAAATGCTTTCCCCAATCGAGGAGTATGCCATGCGTGTCATGAGCTCAATGGCTCTATTCACAATAGTTACTATTACTGCCTTAACAAGTTGCACTTACTTAGTTATTACTGCTCATTACAAGATTAGAATCACAAGGTTACTACTACTACTTACTGATGTTCGTCTAGGCTGTTACTAAGGCAGAGATCATGCAGGCTACCTCTTCTGGGCAGGAGCCAGGATCACTCTGAGATGGAAAGGCACTGTGCCAAGGAGGCATGAATGCCAAGGTGAGCTTGGGGCTCTTGCAATTACTTGGCTCTCTTCCTCCCCTTCTCCCTCTTCTTCGGGTTCCTCCAAGGCCTATCTATGACAGTCCTAGGAGGTGATGAGGGCACCGCCTCTGGGGAAAGGCCAGAAGGGCTATCAGGTGTGAAGTCAGGGGTAACATCAGAGGCTACTGGAGAGCTCCCTACTCTGGCTGCTGCGACAACCAGTGCAAGAGCTGCCTCAACCTCTGCATCTGAGGAGGCCAGTTCCTGGTCTCCCAGAGAAGGTGTAGCATTTCGATCCACCAGAGGCTCACACATTGCTAGGATTAATCCTGTGAAGGTTCCAGAATATCCCATTGGAGGATCTGTGTCATGTTCTGGATCTGGCACCATGGCAGGACCAGGCAGAGGGTCCAATTCTAGCGGTGGCTCAATGTCCGAGACAGATGGAGCGTGGCACTGTTAGAGCTTGCTAGTGGCACTGGCAGAGATTGAGGGTCAGGTGCAATACCTCACAGATGGATTGAGGTGGGCTGAGACAGAGATTCCTGTCCCAGCTGGAGGTTAGAGCCTCTTGGAGGTGCTTGACTTGGAGCATCAACTGGGCGTTGCTTATTTGGGTAGCCCTCCCAATTAGTGGAGTGGCCTGTTACCTTGCATGCTCAACAGTGGTACTGCTTCCCATTACTGTCATTTTGTGAAGAGGAAGGACTTAACTTGGAATTGCACTGAGTATGATCCTTCTGTTGACCACTTCAGCGGGTTGAAGATATCTCTTCTTTTGGTGGTACACAAGTCAAAGTGGCTGTGCTCAGGTTTGGTGACCCTACAGTCGATACCCCTATTGTGGAGGTAGCGGGGATATGAAGGGGAGTTGTGGAAGGGCTTCCCCAGAGGCGGTCCCGGCCCAACAGGAATTCCACTCCGGGCCTGATTCCACTTACTAAACCAGGCGGTGAGGTAGCGTGCCCCAAGGTGTCATGACCTGGAGCTCAACTGTGGGAATAGATTTCCTGTGGCCCTCTACCCATTTCATCTCCCACCGAGTTTTCTCGTCAACCGTGGCATGGCACTCGCTGGCACTTGAAGCCTGTCAATCATGCTAATGTCAGCTGCAGTGGGTACCATAATTGGTAGGGCCACTGGCAGGCTAGAGCCATCAAGGGATGCCACTGAAATGAGCTGGGTATCCCACCTCTTAGGGTGAGGGATCTTTTGCAGTCCAGCCGTGTAGAAAGGGCGCTTATTAAGTTGGCGAACTTGGTGGCTGGGACATGATTTAGGCAGGCCGGATGTCCAGCACTATAGTGGCCAGCAGCACCACAGGATCAGCATGTGTATGTGCCCTTTGTAGGGGCTCAGTTACCTGCGGTGACTGTTGGAAGATTGAGTGGAAATGCATGGAGAGGAGTTCTGGTTATTGGTAGGAGGCAGATTATTGGTGCCCAACTTTTAGTGGTACTTGGATTCAGTGTGCCCCACCTTCTTACAGTGGGTACACGTGGCTTGCTAGGTAGTCCGTTCTTCGGGCAAGTCGAGCCTGAGAGGTACCCGGGCAGCACTCTGTGCTGTTGAGATGTGCTGTGGGACTGTTTGTAGGTTTCCCAGGAACTGGCCATATGGCAGGTTTCCATAAGTGTTGTGGACTGCTTGTCATTGAGATACAAAGCAAGGGGCCCAGGAACACACTGGAAAAGGTCCTCCAGCATGGTCCGATTCAACAGGTCCTCAAATGTGGTGCATGACAGGGAGTTGAACCAGTGTGTACTGGACTGGGGAAGTGTCCCTCAGATTTGGGTGACACTTCGTTGGTGTGACACCTTTTCAATAAGGTAGCACTGTGGCTGAGTGTGCCATGCAAAAATCACACTTATGGCAGTCTGTATATTGAGGTACAAGTGTGGTTGCTTAGTCACACAGGAATTTTGTTGTTAGTTGCGCTGTAGTGCCGGTGCATTCCAAGGAATCAACACTCTCTTGGAGTACAGCTAATAGTACTAAGGGGAAATGCACTCTGTCCAAGCCGAGTGTAATTAATAAGTGGGAGAAAAAGGAAAGGTAACAGAAAACAGATAGGTAAGTGCTTCAGTGGGTTATGACAGCGCTTCAGGTTAGTGACACTGTGGAAAGGAAAAATCAATTTTGGTTGCTTTGGCACTTGTGGGTGACTAGTTCCTTGTACTAGCTGTGCTACTTCCTTTCATGTGTAGGGAGGAAGGCTTTTATGCTTAAGTATGGATAAATATACCCCACTCATAGTGGACAGTTGTCAATAATTGTGATTAATTCTTAACTTATCTTTAGTTATCTGTGAGAGAGAGGTGTGTTTTTTTCTCTCTCTCTCTCTATGTCGGCCCATTATTTGTATGAAGATGGTGCATGTACACTTTCAGCTACCTAAGCACTTGTACTAACACACAAGTGCATAGGCAAAGGTTTCCTTATCATTAATACTTTGATTGATTTGTCTCTGTTAGGTAATGGGTTATCTGCCAATATTAGGATGCCCTATGACACCAGGTTTTTATTAATTTTTGGTAATATTCTTTAATTCTTGTACTTGTAAGTATTGTTAAGTTATCCTGAGTTTCTTTTTTATTTTCCCTTTAATTTGGTTCATTTATTTCCCTGCTAAGATGTATATTTGTATAGGAACTTCGTTTATATTTCCTAGCTTTTTTATATTTCCTGACTAATTGGCTAATTTTTTTTTTAAGCATTTATATGAAATTATGACCAACTAATTTTTCCCTTTAATTGAAGTATTTATTATAAAGATTTATGAGTACAATAGTATGCTGCGCAAAGTAGTTCGTCAGTCAGTTCATAAAAATGGAAGATTTTTTAATGAGTGAGACATCTGTTCATGACATCATATAAGGAATAACAACGCGTGTCTCGGTTATACCAACACCGAGATTTAAGATGGTGGCCATGGTATTTGCGGGCAACCCCGAAAGTGGTGGACAGGTCACATGACCACACACAGCTGATGAGTAAGCGAGCAGGGAGCGTGTAACGGCGATCGGCGGAGGAATACACAATCTCCCACCTTGCTTCACTATGTTATTACAATACAAAAAAAAAAAAACACTCGAATTCCTCTTACAAAATGAACGAGGTTTATGTGGGAATTCAAGTTTTAACTTAAAATACTACAAATGCGAGTTACTTTATGCTATAAAGATGGAAAAGGAATTTGTTATGATTTTCTTTTTTTTTTTCTTGTTTGGCTCATCGTAATTAAGTCCTGCACTTGGCGGCCATTTTTACTTCGGGGCCCGCCCCTTCGCGATACACATGATGTGTGACGTTCTTACTAGCCTAATTTACCATAATGTAAAAAGGCAAATTATGAAATTAAACACTGATACAGTTATTTACATTATTACTAGAAATGTAAGCGAAATTTAATATGATAATTCTCGCCATGACACAGATTCAGTGGTCTCTCTCTAGGAATCCACGGTTGCTTTGTTATCCTAGGGACTTACGAAATTATCTGTCCTATCCTATGAGAGAAGTGCTGGGCACACTCTCTCCTTTTCTATGTCATGCACTAAGCTAACTAGTTAAAAAATTTAATATACATTACTCGTTGGCCGGCGAATAGCAAAATAATAAATGTGACTTAATAACCCAGCTACGACCTTGATTGGAATGCAGGCCTGCCTAAACTATGCAGTATTTTTATCTTTACTTTTCCTATTCATAAATTGTAAATGCTGCTCATTTATTGCACTTTCCTACCTACTCTGTCTTATTCATATAACAATGATATTAATATTACTTACCTTGGCCTGTAATCTTCTTTGTTTGTGGGAATATCGCATGAAATTAATGCGATCTGACTTTTATCTTTGAATTATTTTATATTTATTTTCCAAGTTCTTTATGTTTCTGTGGGATAATTAATTACAGAGATCCTGTCAAGATATCACCAATGTTATGTGGGTCATTTCACTAAGGGGTTTAATAATTAGTTAATTGGATTTATATTGACTTCCTTTACCTAAAAACCATGTAATTCTGTCAGTTAAGGCTAAAACTAACTCTAAAGGATAGATACTAATTAAATCAGGTCACCAGCTAAAACTAGTTAACAAAGAATAGGGGTTTATTCAATAGCCACATGAATGAATTCAGCAAACTAAGAGGCAAATATTTATGACTATATATATATATATATATATATATATATATATATATATATATATATATATATATATATATATATATATATATATATAATTCAAAAAAGTATACTATATAAAATGAACGCTGTAGAGATTCATACTGTCTTCAATATTATATGCCAAAACAAACTTCTTCATATATATATATATATATATATATATATATATATATATATATATATATATATATATATATATATATATATATATATATATATATATATATATATGTAAAAAATCATCACAGTAGATGCACGTGACTTCAGTGTTTGAGCAGATCCCACAGGAAAAGACAGGCAGAAGTTCGGTATTGAACTTCTGTCTTTTCTAATAAATCTTTCCTACTATATATATATATATATATATATATATATATATATATATATATATATATATATATATATATATATATATATATATATATATATATGAACAATTTTCTTATGGCATATAATATCGAAGACAATATCAATCTCTATAGCGCTCATTTTATATAGTATACTTTTGAATTTTCTAAGTATTTTTCAACTGTCAGAACTCATTGGATATTGAAAATAATAACCATCTAACGATTTTCCACAAATTTTACTGACTGTAATGAATATAATCCTGGAGAGATGAATTGTTTTTATATAGTTGGTAAATCTGGTGAGTCCTGTAGTGTACTATTTTGATTAACTAAGCCGGGAAAGGGTGGCAACGGATGATCGTGTGGCAATAGGAGGTATGTTTGCTATGCTAGTAAGGCACTGAGAAAGCCCTGCAGTGGGTTTTTCCTTTTATGTACTGTGGGTAGAAAGATAATCTTCACCAGAATCCAAATGAGGATTTTGTTTTTCTAAATATAAAGTTTTCGAGCACTTAACGCAGGAGGGATCTTTTAAATTACCTTGTATTCCAAATCCTAAAAGTATGAATTCTCTAGTAGGTCTATTTGATGAGTGCAGTTAACTTGATCATAAGTGATGCCTGTTTGTAAGATTCTCTTCAGAGACCTTGTTATGATGCGGCCAATGTAAGGATAGGAGCATCTTTTCTCGGTAAAGTACTTATTTCTTTAGACCACATTAATTTTTCGAAGATCATCTGCAGACCTTTGGTTATTTTTCACGTGCAATACCTTGCTATTTTAACTACAGATTGTGAAATGGATTTCTTTTAGGCTATGCCTGTAGGGCGATTTTCCTTTCATTGATCTCCTAAAGGGACATCTCCAAATGATTTTTCATAAATACCATTTATATAACGTGAGTCGTGCTCATGTATCTTCTTTGTCTTGGTAGTAGGATTGGTTGGCATACCTTACGCCAATTTTTCTTTTAATGCCATACTAAATATCCTTATCCACATATCTGTTGCTGACGAGGAGAGGTGCATTTTGTCAAACTTCTTGCGAATAGCTGTCCTTTTAAACATACGTCGTCCTCACGCTAAATGTATTTTCTTAGGCAATTACAATTTCTTTTTAGATAGTGGTTCAGGCTTAAGTTTTGAACACGTTCCGATCTGAAACGTCCTTTCTTCGAAGGCCACATCAACTTCTAGGAAGGGAACTCTCTATTTTTATCGAGCTTTTATGTATCTATAGTAAATGAAGAGAAGCATAGTTTCCTTCACCCACGTCTCTGTTGATAATACTCTACATACATAGTATGCTTGACAAAGTGCACAGGGATGATAGCAGTGTCCTCTCAAGACAGCTGTAAAACCTTCAAGAAGCTCCAGGACATCAGTACAAATAACGCCTTCATCAGGTTTTATCTGGCACACACCATCGTTCATTGTTCTCACCTCCAGCCATAGAGGTCTCTTGTTAATCTTAATATAAAAACAATCGAGGAAAGTAGGTTCACCATACTTACGCTAAAAAGAGAGAGAGAGAGAAAAAAATACAACATTTAGTGATCAGGTCCATCAGAAATGTGTCACCTTAATGGCAGTCCGCCAGACTATGAAGTGAATGCTCTGAACTTTAGGATTAGCGCTCAAAGACACGGAGACAGCATTGTTGCGCTTAGGATGAGATAGCTTTTTAGCACCACTAATTGAACTTAGAGGTTTGACTCTTTCAAAATGATATTCTGCAATGATTATTGACTCACATCCTTTAAGGAAGGTAACAAATATCTTAAAAGTGTACACTAATTTTGGATCATTTAGTATGCAATTGAAACTTGTTAGTCACTCCATGTATCTTTTAATCTGTAGAAATTATAATCAAATGTCTGAGGTCTGTTGTTCATATACGAAATAAAAGCAATTTAATGCGTAACTATGGGCAATCATTTTTAGAAGATGATTTAATAAAGCACTAATGTTCCGGAATTCGACTTATTTTTGCAAAGGTAATCATTTAAATCACCGCCACGAACTTATGGTGAAGATTCATGTAATAAGGCAATGTAAATAACAAATTTCTTTTTATTTCGAAGTTATATTTCAAAATACTACCTGATTTTATGGCCCTTCCTCGTAAAATACAATTTTGTTGGTATAATTAGCTAGGGTCTGTTTTTTTATATTTAATTGCTATGAAAGCCATGAAATTTTTTAGCAATGGGCGAACAAAGTACAAATTTTTTATGTACATATATGTTCGGTCCAACCTATTGAACCTGAGAATGGCCATTTTGAAAATATAAAAGAACCATAGGAAATTAATTTCATGAAGCATCTATTTAAGTTCTCTTTGAAGTTCCCTATACTTTTCAGAAAGCATTTTCATCCCTAGAAGAAATGCAAGAATGGTGATTAACTGAATTACTATAACGACATATTGTTGTTGTAAATTCAAAAACCAACGATGCTGAATTTCAATTAATGAGGAAATAACTACATAGAAAGCAGACCCCCAAATATATATTTAAACTAATAGCAAGAGCAATTCTAATCCATTATAATGAAATGGTAACTCAGAACAAAAATGGAAAATAG
>NC_089781.1:63808350-63810850 GCF_040412425.1 Macrobrachium rosenbergii | reverse complement strand
AGAAAAGGAAAATCTCTTAAGGTGGACAGCCATGCAGTCATCTCTTCCGCTAGGTGCTGGTTCTATGGGTACTGGGTGGCATGAGGACATATAGTTTTGTCCTGGTCGAAAGGTGAGGCCCTCGGAAATAAGGTAGGTCTTCACATCCATGAAGGACAGGGCAGGGTAATGCTCAATGCATGCAAATGGCACTAATGGTTAGCTAGAGGTACACATGGGATCTCTTGGAGGGAGGTCGTTGTTACTGGTTCATACTGGGAATAGGGCGGGGTCATACACTGGAGGGTGTTGCTCGAAGGGTTCAGTGTCCGATAGGACAGAGTTTCTTGTGTAAAGAGCTTAGGTGGGAGTGGTGTGTCTCCCACTCGTTGGCCAGTCAGCAGCACTCAGTGATGGTTGTGGGGCGTTTCTCATGCAGATATGTCTGGAGGGGATCGGGGCCACAGTAGAAAAAATCGTCCAGCTTCATACGCCCCATAACAGCCTCATAGGTCTTGGCTGAGAGGAATTCCATCCATCGGTAGAAATTCTGATCCTTGTAGTAGGTCCAGTCCGTCCAGGTCTGTCCAGCATTCTTTGAAAGGCTTCGCCAGCTCTGTCTCCACTTCTCCAGGGTTATTTCATAAGCCTTAGTGATTGCTTGTCTTACGCCTGTGAGGTCTCCTTGCTCCTTAGTGGACAAGGACCGAAGAGCAATAAATCCCTTCACTTGTATATGCTTATTCAAAATAAGTGCTCTCTTGGTGTGGTTAGGCTGGTAATTCTCAAAGACCTGTTTGATGTGATCTAGCCAAGTCTCCACCTCTTCATCCGACCAGGCTCGGATAAGACTGGTCACCCCTTGCAACATGGATGGGGGAACAGCAGGCGTGGGATTTATGGCTCTGAACTGAGCTATGGCCAGTTCATGAGTTCATTGGGCGTCTCTCTCCTGTTGGGCTCTAGCTACCTGAGCATCAACCCAGGTGGTAAGGGATTCTCCACGGAGGTTTTGTTCCAGCCCAAGTTCCTGGGAAAGCCTAAAGTGTTCAGCATGAGTCAACAAAGTGGATATGCAAAGGAGAGGAAATGCCACGGGATGGCACTGAGATGGGCAGATGTGGTGTTCCGAGGAACATAGAAGGGAAGTACCAGCAAAGCTGCAATCACAAAAAAGGCCCTATCGTGCGTCGGTGCATAAAGGGGAGTGCCAGCGAAGGTGGCATTCGTGGTGGTAAGCATTGTTTCTCAATTGTCCAACAGACAGGCAGAATGGTACCTAAGTGCAATACTCCCAGAGTACGAAGTTCAGATTGAGGCACTCTCTGGCACTCAAAAGGCTACAGTCATGTAAGTCAGGCAACAACCTACTTCGGGTTTTGTTGGATTTGCTCAGTCAAACGTGTTGGCACCAAAAGGGGCATAGGGTTTTGTTTCGCAAGACATAGATGTGTTATGAAACATGATAACACTCACAGTGCGAAAGCAAGTCTCTCAGGACTCAAAGAATAGGTTCAACAAAGCTTTAATCTGCACCCAAATTTGCATGAACAGTTCTCTAAAGAATGGAGTTGTGTCCCTAAGAACGAAGGTGGCACCTCCCAAAAGTGCATAATGTGGTGGCACACTCGACATGGGGAAAGGTTCTTGAAAGAATGGGGGGATGTCTCTAAGGACAGTATTGGCAATTCTCCAAAGAGCTTAATGTGGTGGCACACTCAATGTGCATAACAGTGTTTGCAAACGTTCAACAGGAGGCACCTCAAAAGGCATGTAAGTGGTTCCCAAAAAACAGGGTGGGCACTAACAAAAGAACAAGTCAACAAGTCAGCAAGCAAATGGTTTATCTCTTAGACAACTCACTGCAAAAGCCACAAATTTTCACTCAATGGGGAGTCTCACAAGAATCAGCAAACACTTTACACAATGTGTGTTAATTCCAACAGGAATATATCAGCTGTCATGGATGCGCAAAAGCATGTGATTTGGCTAGTTATCAAATGGGTTTGTGCAGAAATCATCCACCTGGCTAGCGTAAGGCAATGGTTCGTAAATGTTCGGTGGTATATGCACAAATCAAAGGATATAGATAAATTCACTTTGCTCTTGTAATGTAGAGGATATAGAGTGTTAATCTCTGAAAATCATTAAAAGAGATTCCAGAAACACATAATTATTTCCAAACAAACAAGCTTCCCGTAGTTTGATTTTTAGTGAGTGAAAGTGAAAAGGAAAGTGAAAGACTTTCACTTGGGATGTGAACAAACTGTCAAAGTTACTGTCTATTGAGTCAACATATCTGTGAATTTTAAGTAAACATTAAGGGTCAATGAACTCTCAGCTTGACGATTGGCCATACATCGAAACAAGACCTCAGGCTCTACTATGATTACTCTAACACTTGTTGCTATATGAACACAGAAGGGTATTCGTATTTATGTTAGTTTGAATGATTTTTCACTGCAGTATATTAATTTAGCAATTATAAAAATATCACTGATGTGACAGACGAGATGATTTT
>NC_089781.1:63790850-63803350 GCF_040412425.1 Macrobrachium rosenbergii | reverse complement strand
CTGTGTTGTTTGTCCCTTTTATGCAGGTATTACTGTGGTTACTGCCCATTTTATGCAGGTATTACTGTGGTGACTGTCCATTTTATCCAGGTATTACTGTGGTGCCTGTCCATTTTATCCAGGTATTGCTGTGGTGCCTGTCCTTTTTATACAGGTATTACTGTGGTGACTGTCCCTTTTATCCATACATTACTGTGGTGACTGTCCCTTTTATCCAGGTATTACTGTGCTCTCTGTCCCTTTTATCCAGGTATTATTGTGGTTACTGTCAGGGGCGTCATTTCAGATTTTTGTTGAGGGGGGGCAAAGATGGTTTGACAAGACGATATCTAACCATTGTTTTTTTTTATTTTGAGCTATTTTATGAGCTTTTTTGAAGCCACATGAGCAAGGTATTTCAGCAAAATAGGTGGACAAACAAACATTGTGTGTGATAGATAGATAGATAGATAGCTAGATAGATAGATAGATAGATAGATAGATAGATAGATAGATAGATAGATAGATATAACTTAATGTGGTGATGCATTTGAATTTCGGTAGGAATAATGGAAAACCCGCTGATGTTAATTTCTTGGGGCTTGGTGTTGTGAGGGGGCGCAAGCTGAGTCTTGAGGTGGGGGCAACATGAGTCTTGGGCGTGTTCCCCATCTGCCCGCCCCCCCTAAATGACGCCCCTGGTAACTGTCCCTTTTATCGATGTATTACTGTGCTGTCTGGCCATTTTATCCACATACTGGTTGTGGTGACTGTCCCTTTCATCCAGGTATTACTGTGGTGATTGTCCCTTTTATCCAGGTATTATTGTGCTGTCTGTGCCTTTTATCCAGGTATTATTGTGGTGACTTTCTTTTTTATCCAGGTATTGCTGCAGTGTCTGTCACTTTTATCCAAGTATTACTGTGGTGACTGAAAAATATTTTCAATAATATACTTCTATGGTCTCGAGTACATAAAATGAGGTATGATAAACCCATAGTTTATTTAACGCATAAGATACAAAGGGAAGGAGGAAGGGGGATCGGGGAGAAGGTGGGATATGGGTTTGAAACCTGTCCTATTTTCTAAGTTAGGTCAAATGATGGCCAAGTGCCAAATTTTGTCTAGATCGGTCAAGCAGTTCAGATTTCTATAATGCAAAAATTATATACATACATACAAACAAAGTTACATACATACAAACATTCACTTATATATATATATATATATATATATATATATATATATATATATATATATATATATATATATATATATATATATATATATATATATATATATATATATATATATATATATATATATATATATATATATATATATATATATATATATATATATATATATATATATATATATATATATATATATATATATATATATATATATATATATATATATATATATATATATATATATATATATATATATATATATATATATATATATATATATATATATATATATATATATATATATATATATATATATATATATATATATATATATATATATATATATATATATATATATATATATATATATATATATATATATATATATATATATATATATATATATATAAATTTTTTTATCACACATATTTATATACAATCATGAACTACAAATGTCGCAATATCGAAATTCACGCTACCTCGGTATATCTCCGTTGGAGAATTGGTGGGGAATTTATATAAGTGATAAATGAATTGGAATCGTGGGGACATAACCGCGATAGCCTATTCAGCGACTCAGTTGATATAAACCATTGAGCCATCAAGAGAGGTATAAGTCTCTTGCCGAGATGTCGTACTGTTTTTACCCGTCGTGAGTGGGGAAAGTGTACTAGCCTCGACAATGACCCACCTCCCGCCATGACAGTTCATTGGTACGTTTTGGAACATATGCTCTTGTTATAAATTTTTATCACACCGTGATTTATATACAATCATGAAGCTACAAATGTCGCTCGATCGAAATTCACGCTACCTCGGTATATCTCCGTTGGAGAAATGCGCGAAGGGAATTATATAAGTAATAAATGGTGGGAATCTGGGGACACGAACCATGACGAAATTGGTTCAGCGACTCCAGTTGGCGTAAACCATTGAGCCATCAAAGAGGTATAAGTCTCTTGCCGAGATGTCTACTGTTTTACCCGTCGTGAGCAGGGAAAGTGTACTAGCCTCGACAATGACCCACCTCCGCCATGACAGTTCATATATATTTGGAACACGCCTCTTGTTATGAAATTTTTTATCACACCGTGATTTATATAAAACATATAGTACAAATGTCGCTTAATATCGATTCACGCTACCTCTCTTGATGGCTCAATGGTTTACGTCAACTGGAAAAATGAATATGAAACTTTAAATGTCGAAGTTCGTATAAATTCCAATTCATGCATCACTATATAAATTCCCCTATAATCCTCCAACGGAGATATATATATAGCGTAATTTCGATATATATATTTGTAGCTTCATGATTGTATATAAATCATACATATATAAAATTTCATAACAAATATGTTCCAAACATACCAATGAACTGTCATGGCGGAGGTGGGTCATTGTCGATATATATATATATACATATACGGTAAAAACATATATTTATCTCGCATATATATATATATATATATCAATGGTTTATATACTGTATATATATGAATAGGCTATTGTATATATATATCCCCATATTCATTTATCATATATAAATTATATATATATATATATATATATATAGATATATAGTTATATTATATATACATATTATTATATTTGTAACTCATGATATATATATATATATATATATATATATATATATATATATATATATATATATATATATATATATATATATATATGTATATATATATATATATATATATATATATATATATATATATATATATATATATTTATATAAATGTATATATATATATATATATATATATATATATTTATATATATATATATATATATATATATTGTATATATATATATATATATATATATATATATATATATATATATATATATAAATATATATATATATATATATATATATATATATATATATATATATATATATATATATATATATATATATATCACATTACCACAGGTGAAAAATAAGAAACGGGTGTAGGTCCTGACCGGTTTCGACTTTATTTCCAAGCCATTGACGAAGGACTGATACAGAGTATGAGACATCACAAATATATATACTACAAGAATAGTACTGACGAACATACAAAAACCGTTAGAGGCTCCATATCCCCACTCAGGCCGGTGTCGAGGTAGGAGTGGCCTTTAAAACTCATTTGGCTAAAAATCACAATAGACTCTCAGGGGACATTGCTGATAAACAGACCATACCCCACCTCAGATCCACACCTGACAGGTGTCATGGAGGCAGAGTTTGAAAACTCATTAACATTACTACCCTCGTACTGTGTTTACAAATATGATAATCCTATTTTCATACATCTCTACTGCCTACCTTAAAGTTTAAACAATTTACAAATTTCTTTTGATATTAAAGGATCAAGTTTATACATTCCTTTGACTGATATTCATATTATGGTTGTAACTTTCTTTTATAAAGCTAGATTCAATGATGTTCCTTTCCAGTGCATTATTAGAATATACAATCCTTTTGCCCCTTCCCAGTTGATAGCATGATTGTTCTCACTAACATGTACAAATATACCACTGTTCCTTGTGCATATCTCACACATTTCTTATGTTGTTCAATTCTTTTTCCAGTGCTTTCCAGTTTGGCCAATATAAAAGTTGTCACAAGACTTACACGGAATTTTATATACACACCCTTTAATATTGTCTGGGGAGTTCTTGATAAGTACATTTTTCATTGTTTTATTGTTCTTAAATGCGACATTAACACCAAAATTCTTAAGAAGATGAGGATATCTTTCATATTATTATTATAAGGCAGAACAAGCAAATTTTTTTGTGTTGTAAGGTTCTTTCTGGTTTTGATACATAGTCTTTTTGCCGCGTCAAATGCACTGTTTAATACACTATCAGGATATTTCAATTTTTGCCTGCATTCCTAATCTTATCTATTTCATCATCAATATATTCAGGGCTACATACCTGTAATGCTCTTAAAAACATAGATGAAAACACTGACTTTTTAACCTTATTTTCATCTAGAATGTTTTTAAAGAAATATTAGTGGGTTTTCTATACTGACTATATTTAAACCAACTACTATTTCTTCAGGAAGGACATCCAAAAACGAAATAACCCCATCATTTTCCATTTCCATCGTGAATTTAATTGATGGTACTAATTGATTTAACTTGGCAAAACTCTTGGTTTCCCTGGCCATACACAAAAAATGTCGTCAACATACTAAACCATGTTACATTACATTAGGATTATGTTGTTTAATATCTTCTTTCAAAAAAATTATATGTTAATAACACTGGGGATAGAGGTTTCCCATACAAAATTTTGTGAGTAAAATTTATCATTAAATTCAAATTTACAATCTTTTATACATAATTTAATCAGTTCAATTAAAGTACTTTTTAGAAAATGGATATCAGCTGTGTGTTCTCTAACAGTTCAAGATAAAAAAAGCCATCAGATCATCTATTGGCACCTTTGTGAATAGTGATATAACATCAAGGAAAACTTACAAGCCTGGATTCACTATTAATCTCTACACTATTTAGTTTATTTATCAGGTCCACATTATTCTTGATATTTGCATTTGAGATGGTACCTACTAATGGGTTGAGAATATCTACTAATACTTCGCTAGCTTGTATGATGGCGGATCTCTGAAGAATGGCAGGCGATCAAAAGAATGCACGCTGTCCCTCGAGGATGACTGAGTCTGGAGTCGGACGGGGAAATGAATGGTCTCTCAGCAAATGTACCTCCGCCAGCGTGTATGGCTGTCCCCTCTCTGTTTGTGTTGATGGTCCAACTGATTCTATATTTTCTAAGTTAAGGTTCACCCTTCGAACAGAAGTGTGTGAACTGACAAACATTACTGTGGTGATTGTTCCTTTATCCACATATTCTGTACTGCCTGTCCCTTTATACAGGTATTACTATGAAGACTGTCCCTTTTATCCAGAAATTACTGTGGTAACTGTCCCTTTATCAGGGTATTACTGTTTTTTTGTCCCTTTATCCAGGTATTACTGTGGTGACTGTCCCTTTATCCAGGTAAATAGTGTGACACCCCTTTAGCTGCATATTACTGTGGTGACTGTCCCTTTTACCCATTTATTACTGTACAGTCTGACATCTTTAAACAGGTATTACTATATTGTGTGTCATCTTTAATCAAGTTTTACTGCACTGTCTGTTCCTTTTATCCAGATATCACTGTGATAATATCCCTTTTATCGAGATATAACTATGATGTTTGTCCACTTCAACAATTTATTACTGTGCTGTCTGTCCTATTGGGTATTACTGCTCTATCTATCCTTTTATCCAGAATTATATGGTGAATTTATTTATATCCTGGTATCACTGTTCTGTCAGTCCTTTTATCCATATATTACTGTGGTGATATATATTTTATCCAGTATTTTTGTGGTGACTTCCTTTATCCAGTTATTACTGTGGTGATGTCCCTTTTATATAGGTATATATATATATATATACTATCTATATACAATAAGTATATATATATATATATCCCTTTATCAAGATATTATAACGATACTATCCCTTTATCCAAATATTATGTGGTGCCTGCCCTTCTATCCAGGTATTACTGTGGTGTCTGTCCATTTTATCCAGGCATTACTGTGGTATATGTCCCTTTATATCATATATATTACTGCGATGATGTCCCTTTATCCAGATTTTATATGTCGTTTGTCCCTTTATGCATATATATATTACTGTGGTTACTGCCCATTTTATATATATTACTGTGGTGACTGTCCATTTTATCCAGGTATATGTGGTGCCTGTCCATTTTATCCAGGTATTGCTATATATGTATATTTATACAGGTATTACTGTGGTGGCTGTCCCTATATATCCATATATATATGTAGTATGACTGTATATCCAGGTATTACTGTGCTATCTGTCCCTTTTATCCAGGTATTATTGTATTATGTCAGGGGCGTCATTTCAGATTTTTGTTGAGGGGGAAAAGATGGTTTGGCTATATATATATATATATATAACCTATTTTTTATATTTATTTTGATATATTTTATAGCTTTTAAGCCATATATATATATTTCAGCAAAATATATATATAAACAAATATATATATATATAGATATATATAGATAGATAGATATAGATAGATATATATATAGATAGATAGATAGATATATATATATATATATATATAATGTATGATACATTTTATATATTTCGGTAGGATATATGGAAACCCGCTGATGTTATATTTATTGGGGCTTGGTATATATTTATATATATATATATATATGAGTCTATATATATAACATAGTCTTGGGGGTAGTTCCCATCTGCCCTCCTAAATGATATGTATATATACTGTCCCTTTATCGATATATATATGTATATATATATATATATATTTTATCCACATACTACTGTGGTGATGTATATCATCCAGGTATATATGTATGATTGTCCCTTTATCCAGGTATATATTATGCTGTCTGTGCCTTTTTATCCATATATATATTGTATGATATATTTTTTTATCCAGGTATTGCTAGTGTCTGTCACTTTATCCATATATATATATGGTATATATATATAAAATATTTATCAATAATATACTATCTATGGTCTATATATATAAAATATATATAAACCCATATAGTTTATTTATATATATATATAAGATATAATATATATATATATATATAAGGGGATCAATATAAGAAGGTGGGATATATATTTATAAATATATCCTATATTATCTATATATTATATCAAATGATATATATATGCCATCTATATATATATATTCATATTTCTATATATATATATATATATATATATATATAAATATATATAATATGCATATATATATATATATATATATATATATATATATATATATATATATATATATATATATATATATATATATATATATATATATATATATATATATATATATATATATATATTCTAACATATTTTCATTCATCCCTTTTGCCTGCTAGGCAAGGAATCAAAATTAATCAAAATTAACAAAACAATTTCTCTGAGCCATCAGCTCTGAGTAGGATTAGCAGTGGGGAAATGACTCCATGTCACAGTACAACCAAAGGATAGGGTCAAACCCCACCCCACCACCCCAGGTCACCCGATCTGGGGTAGAACAATATCACTCCTTTGCCCCCGCATCACGTGATTTATGGGTTTGTCAGGTAGCCATAGAGAAGTCGTTAATTTAACCAAGGTGAAAACGGGATAAAGGGGGCTACTGTTTTGAACTTCAGGAACTTAGCTTTAACGCTTGTTTCTGTATGAACCTATTACTGGCTTTGGGAACTGCTTTCAGATTCAACCTATGCCTCTGTTGTGCGCCTCACCCATACCCCAAGACTGTTGAGGAACGATTTGGAAACCAACCAAGCAGACACACCGCTGACACACATCTAGCCAGACGTGCGTGTGACTCAGCTTTTCCCTTTCGTGCTGGCCGGACGCCATTCCAGACGATCTACAGCTTCTTGCAAAGAACTCATGCAAAAGAGAGGATCAGGTACATCTGTGAATGTAATTTCCCTGCCAGTCCCCATTTCTTCTTGTGAATTTCTCTCCACATTTTCATTATTTCCAACTTTTCACTCTCCTGAACAAAGCCCCCTTTGTTAAGCAAACCTACCAGCAAAGCAGCCCATGATTCACCCCATGACTTGGCGTAAACTCCAATTTAAGTCAATTCAGTGATCAGAATTTGATTATTCCCACCACAGTGTTAACCAAGGGCTAATTAAATTTAATTGATTAATTCCTCCATGGTGCAGACTTAAAGTTTCATACAAGAGAAACTCCTTAGTTTGGAATGCTAACCTGGGCTTCTCTTCCAGGGATCCTGTTACTCGGCTCCCATGTGGTCGAACTAGCCTTGTGAATCAATTATACTTAGAAGTACTGCTATTTCTGATAAGCCATAGAGTCTGATACTCAGTCTCAGGGGGACTATCTAGTTCCCTTCCCATTGTGCACCAGTGCCGGATCCTTGACACTCATTTAATCAGCATTAACTGCTTCCTATTTCCAAGATTTGCTATTCAGTGTCTAAGATTGTTTCACATTCTATTTGATTGCCTGCTGGATCATCAGTTTTCAGATAAATTTCCTGATTGCTTCATTTGTAAATAAATTCAACTTAACGTAACTAGTGACTCATTTCTCATAGGGACCTTCCAATCCCTAACTTAATTGCTGAATGAAGGTAAGTCACACCTAGTTCCATTCATTTTACTACATTCTGGGTGCTTTCTGTTGGCCCTTCAGGCAGTCATGATAAAAATAACCCTTGCATTCTTTCAACAGACCCTGAATGTAATGTTATATATATATATATATATATATATATATATATATATATATATATATATATATATATATATATATATATATATATATATATATATATATATATATATATATATATATATATATATATATATATATATATATATATATATATATATATATATATATATATATATATATATATATATATATATATATATATATATATATATATATATATATATATATATATATATATATATATATATATATATATATATATATATATATTCATAACTTTTCCAGCCATCACCCCAAGATAAAATGATCAGTATTCTCAGGATGTTTTTAAGAGCATACAGAATTTGTGATCCTGAATTTTTAGCAGAGGAAATTCAGAACATCTATGCAATTGCAGAAGAATTATGTTATCCTTCGAATTTTATCGATGGTTGCCTCCAAAGTGCCCAAAAAAATTTTATAGTCATGAAAGGTCAAGTAATTATGACAATGAAAATATTTTAGTTTTGTCTGAAAATAAATGTTGTTTTTAGTAATACTTCGTCTATCAAGAATTTGTAGTTTTGTAACAAACCAGAAATGCCAGCAGGAGGTGTGTACAAAATTGATTGCTCAACTTGTAATTTACCTTATATTGGACAATATGGTAAGGAACTAAGCAAGAGAGTCACACAGCATAAATATAATGTACGGGTTGCAACCAGCTCAAGCGCCATTTTTTGTGACGTAAGAGACTTTGAACACCCAATAGATTGGAATTCAGCTACAGTTGTTTTTAAGAGTTTGCTCGTTGCATGACAGATTGTTGGTCGAAAGATGCCTTGACATTAGTTCTTTTTAGTAATATGAATTTGAGCGAAGGTCTTTTTAAGATGGACGAATTGTTAAAAAAGCTTTATTCTTAATCAAGGATGCAAGAGTAAAACAAGCTGTTAGATTTTTCAAAATTGATTGCAAACAGATAGTTTTTGTGCTGGCATTTGTAGCAATTGCATATTTCACTAAGTATGTTTTTTTTTTTTGAAGAATGTTGTTTACATACTTAAATAGCTTGTTGACTTATTTTATTGTTATCTGTGACTCATATTGCTTTCTTGTATATGTTATTCTCTTTAACTCTGTTCAGTACCCTTTTAAGATGACTGAATAAAAGTTCAAAGTCTTGGTACCAATTCCTTCCATTTTCACGTGAGGAGTTATTGTATATATATATATATATATATATATATATTTTTGTTTATATATATATATATATATATATATATATATATATATATATCTGTGACCCATATATATATATATATATATATATTATTCAGTACAGAATATATATGGATAAGTTTGTCTATATATATATATATATATATATATATATATATATATATATATATATATATATATATATATATATATATATATATATATATATATATATATATATATATATATATATATATATATATATATATATATATATATATATATATATATATATATATATATATATATATATATATATATATATATATATATATATATATATATATATATATATATATATATAAAACAATGGTGAGATGGGCATAGCAACTGCCTCGCTGGGGAGAAGAGATGCTGATTAGGTTAACCGGATGTACTCAGAATATATAACTGACTTTTAATTTTGACCCGAGTGTACCACGGAATAGTGACTTGGGTTTTTTAAGTTAGAAAATCTTTCCTTTGATAGTAATTGGTTGTTGTCTTAACTAAGTATTACCTATAAGTCTTTCTTTTGCCAGCTCAACATGTTAAGCTTGTTTTTCTTTAGTGAATAGATCATTTTGGGTACCACATGTTTTGTTGAGACCTGAGAGAGAGAGAGAGAGAGAGAGAGAGAGAGAGAGAGAGAGAGAGAGAGAGAGAGAGAGGTGATAGAGCGTATATCGAGGGAAGAAGCTAGTTGAATCTGCTGACTCGTCACCCAGCCTTCCATCCTGGGAGAAAATGCAGAGCTGACAGGTAAGACAACGGGAACTTAGAAGTTTCCATAGGTAACAGCTTGGTGGCAGCGTAATTGAACCTTCAAGCTTCGAAGAGTTTGATGATGTCGGTTTTAAGTGATATAGTGTAAGTTTCAGTGGTCTGTGAATGAATAGAGGGGTAGCCCTGTAAGCTGACTGAGGTAATTTTCGGTCGCCCACTCGCTTTGGGGGGAAGGTGACGCGAGGAAGGGCAGTTGCGGATAGCATAGTGCACAGTGTGAGGGTGTTAGGGAGTGAGACGGGCATAGCAACCGTCTCGCTGGTGAGAAGAGATGCTGATTAGGTTAACCGGATGTACTCAGAATATATAACTGACTTTGACTTTGAATTTTGACCCGAGTGTACCACGGAATAGTGACGGGTTTTTTTTACGTTAGGGAATCTATCCTTTGATAGTAATTGGTTGTTGTCTTAACTAAGTATTACCTATAAGTCTTTCTTTTGCCAGCTCAACATGTTCAGCTTGTTTTTCTTTAGTGAATAAATTATTTTGAGTACTGTGTGTTTTGTTGAGACCTGAGAGAGAGAGAGAGAGCGTATATCGAGGGAAGAAGCTAGTTGAATCTGCTGACTAGTCACCCAGCCTACCAACCTTGGAGAAAACGTAGAGCTGACAGGTAAGACAATGAGAACTTAGAAGTTTCCATAGGTAACATATATATTATAAAGATGTCTTATGATATGTGTGCATTCTATAAAAGTAATGTGTTTTCTGCATTTTTGATATACTTTTTATATTTCTCATGTGTTGTGAAATATAACGAGGTGATTATGTTGTATGTATGTTTTTGTGCAATGCTTATATTTTCTCTTCTTTTTGTCATATCTTGACTGTAATAACTGTAATAGTGTTTGTGGGAGATGCTAAATGTCAGATTTTACAAGGACTGGCTGGTTGTGTGATAAGATGTGTCTTCCTGTAGGCATTGGGTACACACTGAATGTTTAATCAGGTGGGTGACCACAGGAAATGCTCTATGCAAGATGGACTCTAAAAGCCACTTATGTCGTCAGTTAAAGGGAGATGGGATGACAAGTTTGATAACCATGGCGAGTGACCAGTTTAAAAGTTTATTGTTTACACAAGTGTTAAGACAAGATACTGTCAATCATTCAGATAAGAGGCAGGCCTGTGTAGTTCTCTGAGCCAGAGAATAATTTCCCTATCCTTTTTCCCCTCTTCAGGGGAAGAAACTGATTTTTCCTTTCTTTCCCAGGGAAGAAACTCAGTTTAGTACTGTTTCTTCCAGGGTAACCACTAATAAATGTCTAACTGGCAACCCAGGTTTAACCTCATAGAAGAATTTTGTTAATACCAGTCAGTTCAGATAGAGATTTGGTAAAGACAGGATGCTCTCTCTCTCTCTCTCTCTCTCTCTCTCTCTCTCTCTCTCTCTCTCTCTCTCTCATCCCCTCTTCATGTAGAAGAGTGTAAGATTGTGGTCATTCTCCCAAACTTATAAGTTTTGGAAACTGTTAATAATATTTAATGCTGATATAAGAGAGTTTACAGTAACAGGCCTTAGGTAAAAGTGCTATTGCTAATGCAACAAAGAGAAAGGAGTTGTGTAATGGTGTGCAGAAATTTTCATAAGGCAAAGTGGTATTTACTTACTTTTTACCACGGTAAAAAGGTGGATTTAATCTTTTAAAAAGGTGGATATAATCTTTTAAAAAGGTGGATATAATCTTTAAACAGATTTTGCCTTAGTGAAATTAATGTTGATAAACTTTTGTAAATTTTTATAAGTTCTTGTTTTTACATTTCTTTTCTGTGTTCTTGTGTTTACAATTTCAGTGTTTCACAAAAATTTTGTGTTGGTGATTTAATATTGATTTAATTAGCAATTTATATATGTTGATATTTTAACATTGTATACTTGTTTTGATGTAAATTTGTTAAGATTTCTTTTTCATATTTGGAGTAAATCTTAATAGTTTGAATTTT
>NC_089781.1:63765850-63780850 GCF_040412425.1 Macrobrachium rosenbergii | reverse complement strand
GGGGAATTATCACCTCAATCTTTCTTTATAAGATATAAATGGACGGGCACTTTTGCCTTAGTCTCAATCCCACGACACCCAGACACATCCAGCGAATCCAGTCGACGCCAACCACTGAGCTATCAAGAGGTATAAGTTAACGCGAGTCTGGTGTACTATATTTACCAGTCGAGCTGGGAAATTGTACTTAGCCTCGGCATTAACCTATAACCATGATAGTTCATTGGTACGTTTGGAACACGCAGCTCTTTTTATGACATTTTTTATCATACCGTGATTTATATACGATCATGAAGCTACAAATATCGCTTTCAATATCAAATCACGCTACCTCGGGAATATCCCCGATGGGGAATTATCACCGAAGAAAGGAATTTATAAAAAATGATAAATGGAGCTGGCACTGCCGAATGTCTTGATCCCACGACACACAGACACGCATCCAGCGAATCGATAAAGGGCTTGCAACGCCTGAAGATCCTTCTACTGGAGTCTTGAATAAAGGCAAGGCACAATCCAAGATGAGTCCACTGTGAATAGGTCCCTCTGCAAGAGAGATTTACACATTACACGCCAGTAAAGGAACAATATAACACCGAATATGACTCGAGTTTGCACTGAGGGTGCCAAAGACTCAAAGAATGAATGATCACTTTACACTCGAACACAGGACATTGGAATGGCACTGGATAAACTGGCACAAGGACAGAAGTGAATTGCTGGTACTCCAAACTTTTAAATGGCAAACTGTCGTGACTGAAAAGTCTTCACTTGCACTTTACCTTAGGAGAAGCGGGTGTCTGATGAAGAAGGACGAGGGACGATCACATGTATGGTGGTGCCCTCAAGGATGACTGGAGTCTAGTCGGACGGGGGAAATGAATGGTCTCTCAGCAAACTGCATCACCCACAGCGTGTATGGCTGTCCCCTATGACTCTGCACAAGACTAACTGCTTAACTGCTTCCAGCCTCCTCCGGTCTCTTCCTTTTAAGGCAAGCAGCCAGGGGTAGGAGCTGTGTGCAAACGATTCATCACTGGCCAGGTGTTCAGCAATTTGGTGACCTCTTCCCAAGTTTCCTGCGGAGGTAAGACAATTCAGGCAGCTTAATTTGCTTTTGAAAGGCCGTTTTAAGAAGCTTAGTTGGGGTAAGCTTATTAAGGGAGTGGCATTAATTCCTCTCCTTGCCCCTTTTTATCTCTGTCATCTCAATATCTGTTCCAGGTAAAAAAAAAAAAAGACAGATCGGAATGTTGATAACCGCGCTCTGATTTCAAGGTCAAATACGATCGGCCATGCGGTTCTCAATAAACAAAGGGTAAATTAGGAGGGGGGGAGGGAGGTGTGCTGTGCACGAATTCTTGTAGATTATAATAGCTCCCCATGGAAGATAACATACGAGCCTTCTTGATATCCAAGAAGTCGGCACAGCTGGTTTACGTTACTCTTCTCCCAACAAAAAAATGGAAAAGCTTTTACTTTATTCTATCCCCACGCAAAATGGAAAATACTTCCAACACACTAATGCTAAACTACGTTAACATGGCCCATTAATTTTTCAAATTTACGGTATACGTTACTTTAAGATTACGAGGACAAAATAATTTTGAGGCTGGAGACAAAATTTAAGAATTAATTTACGTATAAGTTCCTTAATTCTAAATCAACAAGGCATGCGGTTAGTACAGTATGCCTTGAAGAGGCTGTGTAAATGATAAAACAGCGTTTATTTTTGTAAATGACATCCCCTTTACATGATATTGTAATGACGATACATAATTAGCCAACTCGACAGCTGACGGCTGACCTTTACATGTGATTTTGACAGTGGTGGGCGAATGAGAGTATTCACAAGTTTTAATTCGCTATCTTTAAACCACACTAATTATATGCTTCCACTGCCCATAACTCGTGTACAGGCTATAAATAGATACTCGCTCAATGTTAGTCAGGATGAGCAGTCAAAAGACCTGGGACAAAACAGAGTTCTTAGAAGGAAAGAGAAAAAAAATAACAAAAGGAAGAATTAACAGGATGTTACGAACGAAAACGTGACCACATACGAAAGGCGGAAAATGTCTCTCGGATTTTATGAAGGAGGCATTTAAAATCACAAGGGCAGGAGTCTATGACTCACAATTCATTAAAAGAGAAAGATAAATATATAACTAAGAGAGTAAATGATGTTGGCAGAAAAACCAAGGGTAATAGAGTGAGGCATTTATTGTGTTACGTGGAACTTATCATCCTTTTGCCTATAAATTACGGCCCGGAATATCTCTCAGCCCCATGGCTGGAAAAGGAAACCCAAAGGATGCGACTCCTTCAGGAAGAGCTAACACGCATGTCCTGTGCCAAGGTAGGGGCGAAGGGTGTGCCACTTCCCACTCTGTTATACTCAATGATTTATACATTTTGAGGGGAATGTTATCCTGTATTTAATTGCCTCTTGTGGTGATAATTTAAGAAAAGATTAATAGAGAAAGATAAGGGATAGAAGTTCCAGAGGAATGGAAGAAGATAGTGGAGTGCCTTGACATCCTCCTCTGGATTAGAGGTGTCAAGACCTTCGAAAGATGAAATGGTGGCACAGGTGCCAGGGGAGCTCTAGAGCTCTTTGTAAACTACCTGGAAATTCCCACGCCCGTGGTAATTCCGCCGCAAACCTTTCCTACTGGGACAGTCGTCCTCGGCTGGGGAAGCAGAGGGCCAGAGACCGGAGGGCAGCATGGAGTGCCACCTGGGCCAGCTGCTGCGACAGCTGATGCAGGAGTTTTCCTTGCTAGTTCTACCATGATTTGTTGCAGCTCTTGTAGTTCATTGGCCAAGTGAGAAATGGCAGAATCCTTACTCACAAGGGTATCTGCGGCAGGCGGCGAGAAAGCAGTAAAGGTCAATGGGGGTGTGGACGACTCGCAGGTATCAATGACCAACTCAGGCACGGGTTGCGAGGCCGCACCTTTAGGTGAACTTCCGCTGTGGTCGAGAGGAACCGTCTCTCTTACCGGGAGAAGAGAGGGGGTCCTGAGTTGGATCCCTTAATTGGAGATCGGGGTTGTGCTCTGGCGCTGGCACTAAGGCAGAGTCAGGCACTATCAGAGGTGTCTTGTGCTCGTCAGTCAGGACGGACGGAGCTTGGCACTGTTCGGTGCATGGAAGTGGCACTGGCAGGAATTTGGCATCTCCGGGAGGGAGATCGGAATGGGGCCCTGGCACTGGCACTGAGGCAGGGCCGGGCACTGAAATTGGGTCGGGAACCGATGGGGGGTCACTGTACATCGTACTTAGGTGGCACTGGTAGGGACTGCACGTCCTTCTGGGACCCAGGGTGTGCCAGTCTTGACTGAGGGAGAAGAGGGGGAGGATTACTCGTGCCCGAGGAATGAGTTTTGGGGAATGTGGACCCCTGGATTGTCATGATTTCTGTGGGGACTGAAAGTCCTGTCCCAGGATGATGTCATAGCCTCCGGGGAGGCAAGATTGTAAATTTTTGACTGATGAGGTCTTGTGACTCTCAATTGGACCATAGGGAGTATCATTTTAAATTGATTTACTCCCTCGATCATGAAGAGTTTTCGTCTATCGATGATGGTTCCATAGGGAACTCTGTCCCTTCATATGAGGGAGATTTGTGTGCCCGAGTCCTCGAATGCCGTGACTCAGAGCGCAGGGCAGCTACCTCTGGGAGGGGCCACATATATGGTGCCTTCGGCAGGAGGGCCCAGTGACTTGGAATTTGTGACGGCCAAGGTGACGGCGGGAGTACTTGATTTATTATTGTTCGGGCATTTTGCCCATGCGGGAGAATGGCCATAAACCTTGCACGCTGTGCAAAAGGTCTGGCTAAAGTCCTTCCGAGCTGGCCCTATGGAAGGCGCAGACGAGTTATTGGGTGGTTGTCCAGGAGAAAGAGGAGCTGTTTTCTTATTTTGGCACTGCTCAGTTGAGTGCCCCCTCTTTTTGCAATAATGGCAAGTTAGGGGCTTGCCTGAACTTCCCTTCTTGTAGGAATTTGATCCTCCGAGGAGGGGCGGGAGATTCATCTTCAGCCCCATGGATCCTTCCTGAGGGTGGTGAGTCTCCCACATGTCTGCTATCCGGCAACACTCAGTGAGGGTTGCTGGGGCTTTTTCCACCACATGAGTGGCGAGAGCGGGAGGGGCGTAGCGCAGGAAATGCTAAAATTTAAATCGCTCGAGTACCTTGGCAGCGCTAGTGGCTCCTTCGGACTTGAGCCATTTGGCTAACGCTCGCTCAGAATGGTACGCCCAATCAGACCAAGTCTGGCCTGCTTCTCTTGGCTGCTCTCTCCAACGTCTCCTCCACCGCTCGGGGGTAATCTCGTATGCCTTAGTAACTGCTTGTCGTATGGCTTCCCAGTTTCCCCTACCTCTGCCGAAAGGGCGTGGTAGGCAACGAGTGCATTCCCTCCCAGGAATTTTTAGATTCTCTGTGAATGGACCCGTCTATTTATAGACCGTCTGTGACTCTGGGGAATTTCCTGGGATGAGAGGATAACAGTAAAAATGACATAGTAATTTTCCCTAGAAGCAGAGTTCAAATTTCGCTTTCCTAACACCTAATTCGAGTTTTAACTAAACTGAGAGAAGTATTTCAGCAATGCAAGCTGACTTCGTCTTGTCCCACATGGGAATTTATTTGCGCCTAAATAATTTGCTAATCCGAAATGCGAAGTAAAATTAATCACGGAGGAATTTCGTACTATTACGCAAAGCAAAAAAATATGGCAAAGATTTTAACACAGAGGCATTTTGCACTGTTCCTCGAAGCAAAGAAGATAGCTACTGGTTATTTCCTAACTACTTATCCTGAAAGGCAGTGAATACATGTGTCTCTATTCCCAATTCCTAGGAACAGTCACGATTGTAAAAAAATTTTGCTAAGATAAACACATTACTTACGTGGAACTCTCTTGGTCTGTGCTCTTGATAACAGGTTCAGAATTTGTCTCCCACCCAGCTTAGCTTTGCTAATAGCTCATCTGGCGAGTTGCAAATGCAATGAAGCAAGGGGAAATGCAACTGCTAAACGAGATCTAAGGCCAGGTCGCCATTTTTACGCATTTTGCTGGGTTATTGGAATTTTTACAGGCCGCAACAGAACTTTAATTGGTCTTGGAGTTCTGACTTGTATAAAGGGAAATCGTAAAAAAAATAAGAAAAAGGGGAGAGTTTAGGAGCTGAAGGCTCTACTTCATAAGGAAATGTTACGTAAACACTTGGGATAAATTAAATAATTGTAATTACAAAAGTAAGCATTTGAAGGGAAAATGGATAAGTAAATTGATAAAGGGCTTGCAACACCTGAAGATCCTCCTACTGGAGTTTTGAATAAAGGCAAGGCACAATCCAAGATGAGTCCACTGCGAATAAGTCCCTCTGCAAGAGAGATTTAAACACTATGCCAGTAAAGGAACAATATAACACCGAATATGACTCAAGTTTGCACTGATGGTGCCAAAGACTCGAGGAATGAATGACCAATTTACACTCAAACACAGGACATTGGAAATGGCACTAGATAAACTGGCACAAGGACAGAAGTGAAATGCTGATACTCCAAACTTTCTAAAGGGGAAACTGTCGTGACTGAAAAGTCTTCACTCACACTTTGCTTTAGGTGAAGCAGGTCTCTGAAGAAGAAGGATGAGGGACGATCACACGTATGGCGGTGCCCTTGAGGATGACTGGATTCTGCAGTCGGACAGGGGAAATGTATGGTCTCTCAGCAAACTGCATCACCCACCCGCGTGTATGGCTGTCCCCTACGACTTCGCAAAAGGCTAACTACTTAACTGCTTCCAGCCTCCTCTGGTCTCTTCCTTGTAAGGCAAGCGACCAGGGGTAGGAGCCATGTGCAAACAGTTCGTCACTGGCCAGGTGTTCAGCGATTCGATGGCCTCTTCCTGGGTTTCCCTGTGGAGGTGAGACAATTCAGGCAGCTTAATTTGCCTTTAGAAAGGCCGTTTTAAGAAGCTTAGTTGGGGTAAGCTTACTAAGGGAGTGGCATTAATTCCTCTCCTTGCCCCTTTTATCTGTGTCATCTCAATATCTGTTCCAGGTAAAACAAAAGGACAGATCGGAATGTTGATAATCGTGCTCTGATTTCTAGGTCAAATACGATCAGCCATGCGTTTCACAATGAACAAACGGTAAATTTGGTGTAGGGGAGGCATTGCAAGACTTTATTATTATTATTATATATATATTATAATTATTAATATTATAAATATAGCTTATATATATATATAACAAGCACGACGTGGGTTCATATAATATTAAAGAATGGTGCGTTTGAACTGCCCTAGACCCCACACATGCAGCAGTAACTATCATATATTGTGGCTTTTAAGATTGCATATGTGTCTGGTAAAACCCAGTATTCTGCATATATATATATACCAGCAGATATATATATATATATATATATATATATATATATATATATATATATATATATATATATATATATATATATATATATGTAATTCTAATAATGAATGCCCAGGTCAATGCTTCACAATCTCTTAATGCTTCTGTTTTAAGAACAGCACTCTTACACACTTTTTGGATGTACAGCCCTGGGTGCAGCCTAAATTCAGTTGTTCCCTGACTCATGGTCAATGAATCGTCCTCAAACAAGGCGACGTGAATTAGCACTGAGGGTGAAGACTGTCAATTTCTTGCGTTTAAAAAAAAAGTAATTACAACACATCCGAAAAAGGTCATGAATTGGAGTGTTAAGACTGAAATCCTACATATATGACCAAAAAGTGACCAGTCACAATATATATGTATGTATTATATATCAGGCATACTATATAACATCCTGGTGCAAATAAAATATATATATATTATTTTAGCCTAAATAAAAGTCCTATAGTGTGTAAAAAATACATACTTCCAAAATATTCGTATATATATAATATATATATTATGTATATATATAAATATATATATATATAAAACCTGATAATGGTATTATAAGAATATATATATCAAAACGGAAAATAAATATAGAAGAATATAAAGTATAATATATATATATATATTAATATATATATATATATATATATATATATATATATATATATATATATATATATATGGTATATATATATGGCATCAAATAATATATCTAGAATTATATATAACACCGCACAACATATATATATATATATATATATATATATATATATATTGTATATATATATATATATAATATATATATATATTACAGAATATATATATATATATATATATATATATATATATATATATATATATATATATATATATATATATATATATATATATATATATATATATATATATATATATATATATATATATATATATATATATATATATATATATATATATATATATATATATATATATATATATATATATATATATATATAAATATGTATATATATATATATATATATATATATATATATATATATATATATATATATATATATATATATATATATATATATATATATATATATATATATATATATATATATATATATATATATATATATATATATATATATATATATATATATATATATATATATATATATATATATATATATATATATATATATATATATATATATATATATATATATATATATATTATAATATATATATATATACATTCCCCTGTCTTCCTCTCTTCCTCAATTTAAAAGAAATATAAAAAAAAAAACCAAAGCTTTCTCTTTGTAAAGTATTCTAGGGAGGGAACCAAGTGAGCAGGGTTGTTTTTCCAAAAGCATCAACCGTCAGGAGGAGGTAGAAAGTTTAGCTTAGAGGCCTATTTGACTGGGTAGGTTTTGCTAGGACCACCCTTAGCTAGATTGTGCCTTAAGCTCACTTTTCTATGACCTTTGTACCGGCGAGATTTTGTCATTTTTCAGACGCTACCCGCTACCCAGCCAAGGCGGCCTTGGGGAGGAGATTTTGAATCAATGCAAGCAACCACGCCATTTGCCATTTGACCACCCGTAGCTCTCTCAGTTTGTTCTTTCCTTTATGTTGCATCCGAAATTGCTTCAACCGACCCATGGCTCCTGATGCAGTTGGACACTGCATTATCTATTCCAGCAGTAATTCTGAAGGTGATAATTACTCCCAGTTCTTTCCTCTAGTCCTCACGCTATTGTTTCATGTTTCAAGTTTCCCTCGCTCTTAAACAGTCACTGACTAAAGAAAATTCTAGTAAAACTATATCCCATTTATGACGTCAAATATATGACCTACAATTCTTGTTGTCTAGTGAAATTGCATAAATTATCCACCATGGTGTTAATGTAATATTCTTGATCTAAGATTCGTCCCTTGCAGTCAATTAATGGTAAGTGAGAGATCTTTTATATCGAATTCTTATCTGGATACATCTCTTCCAGAATTGGGCACGCCTTGAAACTTGGTCAGAATCTTGTCTGGAGAAGGATTAGCATTCCACTGTCCTCAATTCATGCGATTGAAATTGCTCATAGATGCATCACAAGAGGGCCCTAGCTGTTGCGTTATCAACCGAAATATATTGAAATATTTTGTGACCGAAGTGGGACGAAGTTGGAGCTGTTATTAGCTCCCGTAATATCCCAGTTAACTTTTATATTTTTTTTGTTGAACTAGTCGTTTGAGTAATGTTGATTTAATTCATGTGATCAGAATAAATATTCAACTGTTGGCCCATTTAATTATGTTAATTATCTGTCTTTTTTTAACTTTCAGCCTTAATAGATAGGATTACGTAGGCCTTAGGTTAAGCAAGGCATTCATATTTCAGTAAATTAATATTTAAATTCATCAGCCGAATGACCCACGTAACAGTGGTCGACTTCTTGCCACAATCTCTAATTAATTCACAGAGATAAAGAGCTTGGAATCAAATTAAATACCAATTAATTCAAAGATAAAAGTCACATCATATTAATTTTATGCTAAACTCTCCCAAACAGGCCAAGGCAAGTAATGTTAAGAATACCAATGTTATAATTTGCAATTTACAATAATAAGGAAACGTTTGCCGTGTTCGAATACCGAGCCATAGGAGCATAGCAGTCAAGGTTGGAATAAGTTACCAGTCAAGATTTAATATTTTGCTATTTGCCGTTCGATGATTAATGCATGATATTAATTTTTGAACTAATTAGCTATTGCATGACAGTATTGGAAGGGCGTGTGCCTAGCGCTTCTCTCGTAAGATAGGATGGACAATCTGCAAGTCCAAAGGATTTCTTGAAAAAAGCAGAAACCGTGTCAGCCCTTGAGAGAAGGCCCCCGATTGAGCGTTATGAAGAGAATTACTTTCCCTCGTGTGAAATCATATCAAATTTCTTTTCTGTTAATATCGCAAATGAAGTGTATCAGTATTAATTTCATAATTTGCCTTTAACATTCACATAAATCAGGCCAGTAAGGACGTCACGGGTCCATTCCTTTGTATTGTGAAGGGCCCTGTAGTAAGTATGGTGGACACCTGTAGGATCTAATTTCGCCACCGAAAAAGAAAAAAAAGAGAAAATCATAACAAATTCGTTTTCCGTCTTTATAACATAAAATGGCCTGCATTTGTGGTATTTTAATTCAAACTTGCATTCCCACATAAGCTTCATTCTTTTTGTAAGAGGAATTCAAGTTTTTTGTTCCTTTTTATTGCAATAACCTAGAGAAGAAGGCGGGAGTTTGTGTATTCCTCTGCCAGTCGGTCTCTCGTACTTCCTTCTAATAAGGCATTGTGTTTTGAATCCGTCAGCTGTGTGGTCACGTGACCTGTCTGACATCTTGTGAGTGGGTCGCCTGCGGGCCAGTAGCCTCCATCTTAATGTCTTGTTCTATTGTTTACCATGTGTGACGTCACAATAACATCTGCCTCATCTGCTCCACTTAGCGAACTACTTTGTCTTGTGCATTGCCATAACTCACAAATCTTGGGGAAAAAAATATACTTCAATTATTGAGAGAAAATTAGATATAGGACTTAATGCAACAGGTAAAAGAAAGTTAATGATTTAATCAAGGAATAATTTATTCAGGAAATATAACAAAAAAGTTCCTAAACAAAATTTCTGCAGGGAATTATATAAAGTGAAAAAAAATAACTTCATAATTTAACCATACTTATCAGCCTAAGACGCAAACAGTAATAGGGCAAGTTAATATTGGCAAGACAACCCATTACCTAACATAGCCAAAGTAAGAAGTATCTCAAAAAGAAGAAACCTGCTAGTGTGCATTTACAATTTTACTTATTTACTCAGGCGGTGGGAACTTCGCTTGCTGGATACTTTTCTTTCCTCTCTCTCTCTCTCTCTCTCTCTCTCTCTCTCTCTTCCATTTCTTTTATCCATTTAGGTAAACTTTGAGATCTCTCAGAAGTGCACGTGCACCATCTTCATTGAAAGAACGGGCCGACATAGGGATAATTGATTAAAATAAAACAAATAAAAAGAAACACCTCTGTCCCACAGATAGATGAGTATAAGTTAAGATTAACCACAGTTATAGAAAACTGTAGGCCACGAGACTCAAGCATAAAAGCCTTCCTCCCTCCGCATGAAAGGAAGTAGAACAGCTGGTACTAGGAACTAATCACTCACGAGGGCCAAAGCAACCAAAAATTAATTTTCCTTTTCCACAGTGCAACTAATCTGAGGCACTGTCACAAACTGAAGCTCTTAACTATCTATTTCTTCTTACCTTCCCTTTTCTCCTACTTATTAGTTACACTCTGCTTGGGCAGAGTGCATTTTTCCCTTAGTACAATCAGTTGTACTCTAAGACAAGTTTTGATTCCTGGGAATGCACTGGCATCATAGTGCCACCAAAGACAAACAAAAAGTCCTTTTGTGACCACATAAGCTACACCTGTACCTAGAGTGTGACCTTTGCACAGCACACTCAGCCACAGTGCCATCTTATTAAAAAGGTTCCACACCACTGAAGTGTCATCCAAATCTGAGGGACACTTCCTCAATTCCCAAGTACGTCCAATCAACCCAAGTAGATACCCTTAGCCTACCAGAACCATGGCGACAGAACCTTCATGGATCTGGGGAAGGAGGCAGGTCTCATGGGACCAGAACTTGCCAAGTAGGTCAAGGAACAGATGAATGACTTGGCTAAGCAAGAGAGGAAAGAAAGGGCTGGAACAGCAGAAGGAAACAGAGGAACAGAGGAAGTATGAAGCAGAACAGAGGAAGAATGCCAAGGAATGGAGGAAACATGAAGAAGAACAGAGGTGGCTGGAAGATGCAAGAGAAGAGAAGAGAAGACAGCATGAATTAGCCCTCAAGGAAAGCGAGCAAGCTCTCAAAGAAAGTGGGCTAGCTCTCAAAGAAAGGGAGCTCGAGCTGGAGAAGGCTCCAATGGAAAATGCTGAAGCTATGGCTATCCAACAAACCTCCAACCCAACACCTGCTGCACCAAATGCTCCAATCTCAAGCATTAATATTCTAGTCCCCAAGTGGACTGAGGAAGAGCCAGAAGCATGGTTGGAGGAAATAGTCACACTTTAAAAATTACAACACCATCAAGACTGAGAGGGCCTTACTGCTTGCCAAGCACATGAAAGGAAAAGGGTCATAACGAAAGCCTCCAAAATAACCCCAGAGAAATGAAGACAGTAGTTCTGAGGTCTTGTCAAGGAAGTCGGCTGGTCCTGGACTGATTGGGCCTGTCACAAGACCCAGTCTGGCACCTGCTGGTTCAACTCCCTGCTGTGCACTACATTTGAGGACCCATTCAATCAGACCATGCTGGAGGATCTTTTCCAATGTCCTCTCAAATGATAAGCAGCCCACCACACTTATGGAAGCCTGCCATATAGCCGATTCATGGGAAACCTACAACCAGTCCCACAGCATCTCAGAGATGCATAGTGCCACCCAGTACCTCTCAGGCTCGAATCGACTGAAGAACGGACTGCCTAGCAAACCTACATGCACCCACAGTAAGAAGGTATGGCACACTGAATCTGATTGCTGCTACAAGTTGGGCAACCATAAGCAGCCTTCTACAAACAACCAGGACTCCCCTCCCTTTATGTCCACTCAATGCTCTCTACCAACAGTCACTGCTGGTCACAGAGCCCCCACAAAAGGCTCTTGCCGATCCTGTGGTGCTGCCAGGCCACTATAGTGCTGGACATCTGGCCTGCCCAAGTCATGTCCCAGCCACCAAGTTCGTCAACTTAATCAGCACCTCATTTCTCGTGCCCGAGGCACAGAAGATACTTCACCCTGAGAGGCTGGATACCCAGTTCATCTCAGTGGCACCCCATAATGGCTCTAGCCTGCCCAGGGCTCTACCAGTCACAGTAGACACTGCAGCAGACGTTAGCCTGATTGCCAGGTCCCAAGTTGATGAGAAAACTCAGTGGGAGATGAAATGGGTAGAGGCCACACCAAAACTGTTCCCACAGTCAAACACCAGGTCACAACACCTTGGGGTATGCTACCTCACTGCCTTGAAGTGGTGAGTGGAATTAAGCTCAGAGTGGATTTCCTGTTGGGTCGGGACCTCCTCTGGGGAAGCCCTTCCCCAATGCCACTTCACTGCCACACTACCTCCTCCATGGAGGCCCTGACTGTAGGATCACCAAATCAAGGCACAGCCACTTTGACTGGCATGCCAACAAAAGAAGAAGAACCACCTTCCACCCACCAAAGTGGTCAGTGGAAGGGGCACACGCAAAACAATTCTAGGCCTAGTCCTCCCTCTCCATGAAAGGACTGCCAGCAACAAGGTCCTCCATCTCCATGAAAGGACACTCAAGAGAAGCAGTACCACTGTAGAGCATGCAAGGTGACAGGCCACCCCACTAATTGGGAGGGCTGCCCAAATAAGCAACGGCCAGCTGACGCCCCAAATCAAGACTCTCCAAGAGGCTCTGACCTCCAGCTGGGACAGGAATCTCTGTCTCAGCCCAACTCAAGCCATCCACGAGGTATTGCACCTCCGGACTCCTCGTCAGGCATGCCTGACCATCAATCTCTGCCAGTGCCACTTGCAAGCTCTGAGCAGTGCCATGCTCTGTCCATCTCAGGCATTGAGCCACCACTAGATGAGGACCCTGTGCCAGATTCAGATCATGAGATGGATCTTCCTCCTTGAGATCCAGGACCCGTCACTGCACTAACCTTAGCAATCTGTGAACCTCTGGCACCCGACACTTCTTCCTCACCAAATCCGTCCCCAGAGGATGAACCCCAGGTGGATCAAATTGCACCACCTTCTCTGGGAGACCAGGAAGTTGCCTCCTCGTGTGCAAAGGTTGAGATCGCTCTTGCTCCGGTTGTTGCAACAGCTGGAGTAAGGAGCCCTCTTGTAGCCTCTGAGGTTACCCTGACCTCGTGCCCGCTAGCCCTTGTGGCCTTTCCTCAGAGTCAGTGCCCTCATCACCTCCTGGTGTACTGAAGTAGATAGGACTTGGAGGAACCCGAAGAAGAAGAAGAAGGGTGGAAGAGAGCCAATTAGTTGTAAGAGCCATGAGCTCACCCTGGCACTCATGCCCTCTTGGTGCAGTGCCCTTTCCATCTCAGAGTGATCATGGCTCCTACCCAGAGAAAGTAGCCAGCGTGATCTCTGTCTTAGTAACAGCCTAAACCAGATTGAGCACATAGTAATAGTAAACTTGTCATTTAACCCTTGCAAAGAGCAGCAGTAACCACATAAGTATATCGTAATTGTGAAGCCAGCAATCATAACCATTGTGAACAGAGCCACTGAGCTCATGACATGCATGGCATAATATATAAGGAAAATCTCATTTAAAGAACTTGGATTATATCTTTGTTTACTGCGATTGCCAATTCTAGTGTAAGATACTGTATACTTGCAAGAATATTGTAACTTAGATAGTTTATTGTCCTTATCATGGTGCTACAGCAGTGTTATGTCATAAGAGATACCATTGAATGTACCATTTGGCAAGGACTGAATATCATGATCATCAGAGATAGCAAGTAAATATCCATAAGCATCTTTAAGTAGTGTTAGGAGTCTGTAGAAGGAAATGATTAAAGCTCATATCCCATTCTAGAGTCAGATAGATCCTTAGCTGTTCAGGGGAAAAGAATAAAGTAATGAAAGTGAACAGCTTACTTAGCACAGACCTTCAAGCCCAAAAGGGATTGAATGCCTTTTTAAGGGGGGAGCTATTATAAATATTACCCTTTTTTACCTCTCTTTCCTTGATTTAGTAGAAATATAAAAAGAAAAGACCAAAGCTTTCTCTTTGTAAAGCATTCTAGGGAGGGAACCAAGTGAGCAGGGTTGTTTTTCCAAAACCACCAATCATCAGGAGGGGGCAGAAAGTTTAGTTTAGAGGCATATTTGACAGGGTAGGTTTTGCTAGGACCACCCTTAGCTACACTGTATCTTAAGCTCACTTCTCTATGACCTTTGTACTGGCGAGTTTTGTCATTTTTCAGACGCTACCCACGACCCAGAGAAGGCGGTCTGGGGGAGGAGTTTTTGAATTAAGCAAGCACCCACGCCATTTGACCCAGCTCGGCAGTCTGTAGGCATCCTTCATAGACACCACCCGTATCAAGTGTCTCTCATAGTCTCCCCTTTGTTCTATCCCCTTTTTTTTGAACAGCCGGGTGAATTGCCACTTCATCCGACCCATGGCTTCTGATGCAATTGATCACTGCATTATCTATTCCAGCAGTAAGTCTGAAGGTGGCAATTACTCCCAGTTCTTTCCTTTAGTCCTCATGCTATTGTTTCATGTTTCAAGTTTCCCTCTCTCTTAAACAGTCACTAAGGAAAATCCTAGTAAAATCATATCCCATTTAGGAAGTCAAACATATGAACTGCAATTATTGTTGTCTGGTGAAATTGCATAAATTATCCTCCATGGTGTTAACGTAATATTCTTGATCTAATATTCACCCCTTGTAGTCAATTAATGATAAGTGAGAGGTCTTTGATATTGAATTGTTATCTT
>NC_089781.1:63753350-63760850 GCF_040412425.1 Macrobrachium rosenbergii | reverse complement strand
ACTCTTCCCAAAAAGGATGGAGGTCTGTAGCCTTCATAAAAATCTCTTATCATTATAGGAATTGAATTGGGACGAGGAAAATTTTACCATTGACTCTATTGTAATATTCTAGAAAATTAAGGAAGAGGAGTGAGTTAACATTAAAATGAACTCTTCCCAAAGAGGATGGAGGTCTGTAGCCTTCATAAAAATCTCTTATCATTATAGGAATTGAATTGGGACGAGGAAAATTTTACCATTGACTCTATTGTATTATTCTAGAAAATTAACAAGTAGGCTAATACTCTATGAATAAAGTTGGTCAACATCAACTGATGTTATGTGAATTGAATGGGAGCAAATATGTTAATTATAAAGACTGGCAAATGGTAAAGTGCATAAAAAAAGAAACGAATCAAAATAATGTAATTCCAGTGCATGAATATTTTGGTGTATTCAAGTCTAAAAGAAGTATTGTTTTTACTCATACGTCCTCCAAGTCTAAAGACAAAACCAGAAAAACGTTAAAAGCTTCATTCATCATGTATACAATTTTCTTTAGAATAATAGATAAGGATCACAAAGGCTAAACTGTAGGTTGGACAGGAGAAAAAAAACACACAGAAACGAAAACAAATACAGCAAAAGCTTTTACTTTTCTGAAAGATAAAAACTGTGAAAAGCAGGGCACAATGTTAAAGGGAACCGCTTTAGGTAGGCTAAACAACTGCCATTCTCTGTTATTCCCATGACAATATAAATCCTTTTCCTTTTTTTATCTTCTATAAAAAAGGTAGGACTTTCTCTTTTAATATGGACAATTTATACACAGAATTTATATTATTTCTTCTCAGTTATATACATACATACTGTACATACTTACATAACACACACATATATACTATATATATATATATATATATATATATATATATATATATATATATATATATATATATATATATATATATATATATATATATATATATATATATATATATATATATATATATATATATATATATATATATATATATATATATATATATATATATATATATATATATATATATATATATATATATATATATATAGAGAGAGAGAGAGAGAGAGAGAGAGAGAGAGAGAGAGAGAGAGAGAGAGAGATAATTACCCGAAAAAATATTTTTTTTTTATGCTTCAGTATTTCAACTGTGTGCATTATGTAATCTTCATTTATCCTGATTTAGTTAAATTTTCTTTTGTACCGTATTATTTTCTCCCCATTTAATATGGTAATAGGACAGTCTAGAATACAAAATTGTTTTATATCAAACTGCAGGTCTATAAATTCAGGTTTAAGTAAATAGGGAAAACAAGCGTAGCTGTACCTGTCCGATATAATCCCCTCCGAACTTCAGCCAAAACTCTCTTAGTCTTCATGGTTTCCGTTGTTAATCCTGCTCGAGTTGAGACCCTTTACCCTATAAACAAAACTTTTGAGATTTTCTCAGCTTCTCTTAACTCAGTTGTGTAGAACCCTATCTCTCTGAGAGATCACACATGTCGTCACTGGTGAGGAGGAGGTGTGCCAGAACTTACAGTATTCAGGGAAGGACAGCTGCTACAATACTGATGTTATCTATCATAAGTTCTTGCCTCAAAGTTGAGTAAAACCGCCCTTTCACCTTGGCTTGAAAATCTCTTAAGACCAAGATCATATAAGGCCGCTAGTAGTACTTTTCCCGATTCTCTGGGTAAACAAGCATCATCGAACTTGCCTGAACTGCCTCACTTTGTAGAACGGTTCTTGAGCTGAAGGAGAGCCATTTACATTCACTAAGGAGGTACTGAGAGCCATTTCTGTTGTTCAAAGTGCTTTCTGTTTCTGAGCTGCATTGACAACAATTATCCTGGAAAACTCTAGTTAAAGTTCTAATATAACGATGTGGGATTGTTGGGGTCATCACCAAATTCTTTTTGCTACATTAAAGATTACTGTTATTAAAGTCGGTTTGTCCTCACCAAAAAATATTCTTATCCGTTATCTTCTTGTGAAATTCATTGTTCACGACAGATTTTTTTCCATCTGTTGAGGCGACGCCGTCCGCCCTTCACCCCAGTTGTTCATTGGTAGATTTTTCAAGGCAAAGTACTTATAAGGAAACTGTCAACTGCCTCTTAACTGTCACCTACCATTGGGAATTCAGTGTGATCAACAGGTTATAAAATGTTTTCACGTAAATACTGTAAAAGAGTGTGATATTTTCAGGAAACATCGGCAGACAGTTTATGAACAGTGTTAAATTACAATCCTATAAGGACAACAATTAAGACAAATGAATCTGTCTTAGCAATAGCAGTTATGTAAAACGACCGTTGGAAAGCGTGAAATATTATACTATAAACTTGCGAAATTGTATCAGACGCAAAGAGTCAAATGTATTTTGTAATCGAAGGAAATTCTGGATATTGCGTTTAAAATATTAATCGAAAATACTTCAGAATATTGAAATAAACTGATACCTATAATCAAGGATGACATATTGCAGGTGTCGAAATACTGAACACTTTCATAATTTTCCCATTGGTATCGAAACGTTTTTCTCCATCTACAACAAAACAGCTCCCATGTACAACAAAACATAGTAAAAATGTCCGAAAAAGTACAAATCATTAATCAAAATGAGCTCAGCCATGAATTACTTTACTTCCTATTGGTATTAATCTTTTGTCGCTATATGGGACTAAATTTCATGAGCAGAATGAAGTTTTTTGCTATTCGAATTATGTAATATTCCAGGTTATGGAGAAAACTGAATCTAAATTCTCATCATCATTTTTAATCCTTTTCATCGTTTCTAGTTCATCATATAGCTCTTTCCTATTATAGAAACTGAGTTTAGAAGCACTGCAATCATCCTCTGTCTTCTGAACTATAAACTTTCGACGTTGAAAATATCTTTTTCCTAGAAGGAAGTGGTCTTTTTTGTCTATATACAATCATATTTTGCACACAAAATGCATAATACTTTCCTTATATAGGAAAGTAAGAAATATTGGCTACAAACAGAAAGTTGCTATATAGTAAACAATGAACTAAATTCACTGGAAATCCTTGACAAAGCTTGGTTAGTCGATTCTAACACGAATAAATGCAAATATAAAGGCACAGTGAATCGTCGTTAATCATAAACACTAACAGCACGTAATATCTAAGTCACTCTATTTGTTGTCCGGTTGTTGGGCATTTATTACAGGCTATTTCTGCACTGGCTATTCAGCTGTGTAGGTATTTCTAAGTTCTAGCTTAGCTATATTGTCTCACCAGATTTTCTGCAATACCAGTTTAGTGATTAGGTTTTGAAGACTAACATTTTTAGTTCTAAGCTAGAGGAAATAGTTTCGACATGTGTGTAGTAAATTAGTTAGCTGGTATTTGACAATGTCTCCGGCTGCAGCTTTAGATAAAAAGAGTATGGGGCCCAGTAACCCCTTTCCACAAGACTAAGGAGAAAAGACATATTCTGAAAGTATAACAGGAGTCCAACGTTAATGGATTGGTAATTATGCTCTTCTTCTTGCTGTCCATGATGTCGGATAATCACAGGTGACAGAATGTGTATTTCTGGACAATAGACCACAACAAATCTCCTATTCCATCTCTTACTACTTCTGACTTGCTATACTGTATGTGTCAGAAGTGTCCACATCAAAAATATAAGAGGAGTACAGGGTGAAATGGCCTAAGCGCCATCAGCACGATTATCATGCTAAGATGAATACTAATTTCAACCCTTCGTTTAACCATCCGTGGTCCAAGATAATCAGTCACACCAGGGAATACGAGGTTCGTAATATCGTAAAGTATCATATTGTTCGCACTTACTGTCTCTCACTGGTTGTATCCATCAAGAGCAACCGTGTCGAAAATATTGGATTCCAACGTTAAAAGAGAGTTAAGCTCCATCCATATAAATTTTCATGTTACGATGGAAAACAGTTTCAAAAGTCTTCTAATTGTCCATGTCAGGTAACCTCTGTGACAGATCATGTATGACCAATTATTTTTTTACGCTCTTACTACCTGTCACAGGCTATATGTATCACGGGTGGCAGCGTCAGAAATAAAATTCCGTGTTGAAAGGGGGTTAAATGTCATCAGTACGAATTTACGTGTTATGGAGAATAACAGTGTTCCAAATCTTCCTCTAGCTGTCCCTGGTGTCACATAACCACAGGCAAGAAATATATTGTGTGATCAATAAGTCCATAAAAAGACATTTTATTTTGCTCCCTAGGACCTGGGGCTGGCGATTTGCGGAAGATCGTCTATCATAAAGGCAACATCTACAGGTAATGCTAAAAGCCAGTGGCTGAGTTGAATTTGTTCATCTTATTATTGATTTTTGTATTCTTGCTTATGAATCAATATTAGTTTTCATTATTTGCATTCAATTAATACTTAGTCATTATTATGCCTATGGTTTGGTTCCAGTTTTATTTTTCACTCAATATGTCATTACAGTTTATAATTTTTCTTGCTCATGAAGCTTTACTATCAGATTATTAACCGTTTTTATAAATAAGTTTTATGTCGTTGAATTACACTAGCTGGAATATTATCAAAGTTGGAATGGATGTGGGGAAATTATATACTTTTTGTTCATAACCCCTTTTTTGACACGGATTTTCATTATGGTTGTGTGGAATGGTGTACCAAAAACTATACATCTGGCAAATTTTATAAATTTTACTTTAAATACATTCAAAATACCATCCTCTGTCCTGTCAGCAAGAGCTAATCCAGCATTTGCCTCTGCAGAAACCGATTAACCAGTTCTTTCTTTTGCATTCAGTGTGTCAGTCTCACCAACAACGTCCTGGCTACGTCAAGAGAATTGTACGAAATTTCATATAATTTAACTGAGTTAAAGCTAATCGATATCCGTCCCTTTGCCACCTTTCACATTTGCGTGGGGAGTTCAACGGTTTACTATCATTTACTTCCGTAACATATTTTTCATTCCTTTACAGTCTTGCTGTGAAATTATCTGGGTAGTAGCCGAAAAATTTTATTCTTTATATGTTTCTACTTAAGGCGTGTATCATGTTCTCATAAAATTACACCTTACCCATCTTCCTACCTCACTGAATATTTTGAGTACACTGCTAGCGTGATACTAAAACACCACTGTCTCTCTCTCTCTCTCTCTCTCTCTCTCTCTCTCTCTCTCTCTCTCTCTCTCTCAAATGTTATGAGCAAAACTGCCTCAGCACTTGTCTTTTTATTTCGTTACTTTTAAGATTAGTAAGCTTTGGCCACTCATTAAATAATGAATTTTCTTCGGAAGTTTAATTTTAGCTTTAGTTTTTCGTCGTTGGCATTTATTATAATTTTTTTTATTTATTTATTTATTTTTTTTTTTTTGAGAAAGGACCCAGTTAATAGGTGATTTTCCGTCCAGGAATCTTCAGTGAAGAATGAATATTTTGCCTCGTTAAGCTACGTAAACAAATAGTTCTCGAAAGTTTACCGAAGTCTTTTTTTTTTCCTACTTCTAATTCGTTATTTTTATTGTTTTCGAAAAAAAGAACCCCTGCCGATCTCTCTTTTACCTATATTGGCCCTTTTTTCTCCACGCTTAAGGTCTTTCTTCTTTATTCATGTTTTGTGTTTTTAAATAATACTCCTTGTATGAGACTGCGAGGCAATAAAAATATTTTTGGTTCATATGGCATACTGTGGACCTACACTTCATTTTACAGTATTTACTTTAAACTTGATATCATTTAGGGTCATCACTATTAGGGAAATTTTTTTCATGTCTCATGTGCTCATAATGTAGCTGGCATAGAGGTAACTGCTTTCCGAATTCCTCTTCCCTACTTCCTATAATACTTTTCTCCTTGGTTAATCTAATTGGTTCTGACCTCCTGTGGCCATACAAAATATACATACAGTAGCAAACGACAAAAGTCAGTGCTTGCACCTCCGTCATTTTGCATGCTTTTACCAGATTACATTCCTAATTAATTAGCAAATCACCTCTTGACTAAAAGCAGCTCACTCTTCCTCTTGCGATTAAATCCTAATTCCATATTTTTTCTCTAAGTTAATATCTCTCATTCTTACTCGAAGTATACAGCCATAGGTTAGGCGTGGCAATAGCATTACACGTATTGTGGGCCCTGATAAATGATAATCTGGGATAAATGTTTATTTTTGGAAGATTTTTATATTTCAGAATCTATTTCGTAAAGAAGGAAACTTTTTAGCTATGAATAAAGTGAGTACCAAATGCGTGTACCCAGCATTGTGCGTCATTCAGTCTAGAAAGGTCAACGAAAATATATCATGGCTGATGATAGTAATATTGACACGAATACTACCCATGGTCATTAGATGTTAAGGCATGACGTTTCACATACTAGACAATGTAAAAAGTAATTGGAGATGGAATAAACTAATACCACGGCAGCGTTGAAACGAGAGAGGAAACACCAAGCTAATCTCCTCCTGATGAACAGTCGGGTGAGAAATCATTCATGATTTTCACTCCCCGATGAAGTCAAAAGAAAACTCGTGATCAGTTTCCACCGAAGTTCCGTCCTTGATTTCCACACAAATTCGTGGTGAGAAAGTTAACCAAGTTGACTGGCATGTAGCCCGACGATTTAATGTCATCTGTCAAAAAGTTTGATTATACTTTCTGAGTAGTAAATGTGTGTGTGTGTGTGTGTGTGTGTGTGTGTGTGTGTATGTGTGTCTGTGTGAATATGAAATGGCGGAAAAAATCGTTAGACGTGAAATTTCTGTTAAATCTGGCTTTTTGTCTAAATCTAGGTCATGACATTCTCCGTTTGTAGGTAGAGAGGATAATATTCATAATAGATCACTAAAGCTTAGGAAGCGTTAGACATTCGATGCTGGCCTTATTAGACAAATAAACAGATTAGAAAGCAACTAGTTGTGGAATAGACTGTTAACCCCTTTTATCCTTTGTCTGTAACTCTGTGAGTTGCTCCTTTGTGCTATTTTCCCTTATTTCTGGCATTTAGGTAAACCCAATATCAGTCAGTTTTGTTTGTTAGCTGAAGTGGGCATTATAAGTTATAATTCTAATTAAATTATTCCTTCCTATGAACTTAAGTAATCAAATTATCTGACCATTTGGCTTTGTTTAAATCAGACGAACTAAGAAAATATATAAAAGTCTACGTCTCTCGTACACTATTGGAACATTTCATGATAACTGTAATCTCATTACTTGCCAAAGTTTGACATACGTAATCTAAGGATTTTCTTTTCAAATGTTTGAATATTAAAATCTGGACCTCCTGACAAACATAATGATAACTTTCATGATGCAAACTGTTTAAAACGTATTTGGACGTATTGCAGTAGCCCTCGCCAAAACTTTTAAAACATTTATTGACGTATGAATTACCAAATCAGATTTCGCTGACATATCTAGAGGCAAAAATATTTAAATAAAAATCTTTAAAAAATTTTGTGTCAAAGTAAAATTATTTTAGCAG
>NC_089781.1:63728350-63748350 GCF_040412425.1 Macrobrachium rosenbergii | reverse complement strand
TTGAGGAGCGTTTCGCAGGTTTGACATCTGATATCAGAAGTGAGATTTATCCTTTTTGATATCCATTGATCAGTAGTATGACTGCTGCAGGATGAAGGTACAGTGACTAGTGGTGTTCCCATTTTTAGTTTTCTGTAAAAGAAAACTATTGTGCCACCTTGGTCTGTCCGACCGCCCTCAGATCTTAAAAACTACTGAAGCCGGTTTTGAAGATCATCCACCCTCCAATCGTCAAATATACCAAATTGCAGCCCTCTAGTCTCAGTAGTTTTTATTTTATTTAAGGTTAAAGTTAGCCATAATCGTGCATCTGGCAACTATATAGGCCAGGCCACCACCGGACCTCGGTTAAAGATTCATGGGCCGCGGCTTACACAGCATTATACCGAGACCATCGAAAGATAGATCTGTTTTCGGTGGCGTTGATTATGAGCTGTACAGAAAACTCGATTGCACCGAAGAAACTTCGGTGCATTGTTTTACTTGTTGCTATTGATGATGATGTTGCAACTCCTCAACGGGGATAGAAATAATTCAGTGATGGTTTGAATAAATTGTATTTGCTCGTCCGCAAACCCATTAAAATGGAGGAACGAGTTCCGTGGGGAACGACCTGACTGTTAGGTCTAGAGAAGCTACTAGACTGGACAACAATTGGTCCCCAACCTCAAGAGGAAATGCTGAATTTTAATGGTTCCCCTGGCTCAACTCACCGTTGCATTGTTTCCACGCCTGTTATACACCGCTTTTAAGGTGTTCGTTGCTTCGACATGGGCACAGAGTTTCGAAACAATGGACTAGAACACATTTCCATTCAACAAAAATGTTAGTTAAAGATAAGACTTTAAATTGAAGAGTTATATTTAGGAAGTAAAGAGAGAAATTTCAGAATTTCACAGCTAAGAGACTGTAGAGTGTCTTGTGGACACATGTTTGTCAAAACGATAATATGCAAGTATGCATGGGCCATAAAACTGTTCATGCCTATGGTAGATACGGTAGGCATAATATGAATACTGGTACAGCCAGAAATGTGAGAAAAATTGAGGCATGACATGGCATTTTGCTTGATCATCATTTAGTTTCACAGGAAGATTTACTCAAGAAACAAAATAAATATAAAATTCATTCACGCAAGGAAAATGGATAAATCAGTAAATAAACAAATCATAAACAAAAGCATTATCTTCAGCAAATATTGCCATACTACTGTGCTACTATTTCATGTATCAGAGGGTACTGTGTTACCAATAGTCTGAATGCAGTGGATTTATGCTTTGCCCGTCCTCGTAAAATGAATGAACCATTTAGTTGATAAACTGTATGTAAAACAGTAATAGTCATTGTCCATTTGTGTCTAATAAAGGAACGATGTATCATGAACCATTTAGTTGATAAAACCTGTTTATGTAAATGATCAGTCAATAGTATCATTGTCCATTTTGTGTCTAATAATATTCAAATGGAACGAATGTATTCCTATGTCGTAGCCCATCAACAAGTAATGGCAAAATCAATTACTAAAAAATACATGTAATCATAACTGATTTCTTATGTAGGAAAACAATGGTCTCACACCAAGCATCCAGAAAAATTTCAGTAAATATTATACATTTTACACACCACAAACACACACACACACACACATGAACTTATTTTATATATATATATATATATATCTCAGTTAAAAGAATATAATCAGAAAGCTACAAACGTCCTTTAATATCCAATTCACTCTACCTGGAAGTAATATATTTTCTTATATATGTTACCGAAGGGGAATTTTTAGTTGATAATAAGTCACCGACTGATGTCAAACCAGCGACGGACGAGGAATCAGACTACAGTGACACACTAACCAGTCGGCCACAAGAGAGGGTATAAGTGAATACCATCTCCCATCAACCCACCCGCCGAACTCAGGTGTTTTGCGTTTGGAGACGACCCACCTCTGCCATGTTGACCGTATTATTGACTATTTATCACATCACCGTGATTCATATACAATCAGAAAGCTACAAACGTCCTTTAATATCCAATTCACTCTACCTCGAAGTAATATATTTTCATATATGTTACCGAAGGAATTTTTTAGTTGATAATAAGTCCACCGTCCCGTGGGTCGAACCAGCGGCGGACGAGAATCAGACTAGTGACACACTAACCAGTTGGCCACAAGAGATGGTATAAGTGAATACCATCTCCCATCAACCCACCCGTCGAACTCAGGTGTTTTGCGTTTGGAGACGATATCCACCCACCTCTGCCATGTTGACCGTGTGGTGCGTTTGTCGCACGTAGCCATATTATGACTATTTATCACATCACCGTGATTCATATACAATCAAAAGCTACAAACGTCCTTTAATATCAATTCACTCTACCTCGGAAGTAATATATTTTTTCATATATGTTACCGAAGGGGAATTTTTTAGTTGATAATAAGTCCACCGTCCCATGGGGTCAAACCAGCGACGGACGAGGAATCAGGGACTACAGTGACAAACTAACCAGTCGGCCACAAGAGAGGTATAAGTGAATACCATCTCCCATCAACCCACCCGTCGAACTCAGGTGTTTTGCATTTTGGAGACGATATCCACCCACCTCTGCCATGTTGACCGTGTAGTGCGTTTGTCGCGCGTAGCCATATTATGACCATTTATCACATCACCGTGATTCATATACAATCAGAAAGCTACAAACGTCCTTTAATATCAATTCACTCTACCTCGGAAGTAATATATTTTTTCATATATGTTACTGAAGGGGAATTTTTAGTTGATAATAAGTCCACCGTCCCCTGCCTGACGAGGAATCAGGACTACAGTGACACACTAACCAGTCGGCCACAAGAGGGTATAGTAGAATACCTTCTCCATCAACCCACCCGTCGAACTCAGGTGTTTTGCGTTTGGAGACGATATCCACCCACCTCTGCCATGTTGACCGTGTAGTGCGTTTGTCGCACGTAGTAATATGACTATATTTATCACATCACCGTGATTCATATACAATCAGAAAGCTACAAACGTCCTTATCAATATCCAATTCACTCTAAGTAATATATTTTCATATATATATTACCGAAGGGGAATTTTTAGTTATCCACCGTCCCGTGGGGTCGAACCAACGGACGAAGAATCAGGACTCAGTGACTAACCAGTCGGCCACAAGAGAGGGTATATGAATACCATCTCCCATCAACCCACCCGAACTCAGGTGTTTTATAATATCCACCCACCTCTGAGTGAATTGGATATTAAAGGACGTTTGTAGCTTTCTGATTGTATATGAATCATTGATAGTAGTCATATATATAAATATATATATATATATATATATATATGATATATATATATATATATATATATATATTTCTATATATATTTATATATATAAATATATATATATATATATATATATATATATATATATATATATATATATATATATATATATATATATATATATATATATATATATATATATATATATATATATATATATATATATATATATATATATATATATATATATATATATATATATATATATATATATATATATATATATATATATATATATATATATATATATATATATATATATATATATATATATATATATATATATATATATATATATATATATATATATATATATATATATATATATATATATATATATATATATATATATATATATATATATATATATATATATATATATATATATATATATATATATATATATATATATATATATATATATATATATATATATATATATATATATATATATATATAGATAGATAGATAGATAGATAGATAGATAGATAGGTGTGTATTAGTTATATTTTTTTTTTTTCTGTTTTTATATTTCTCATTTGAATTATTGTATCTAAATCTTCAACATGATTATTTTGTCATTGTTTTTCATGGGGAGGGGCAAGTGCCCAGGTGTTCCCCCTCACTCCTGGATCTGCTAGTGGTCTCACATAAAAATATTAAATACTACAATAATAAAAAAAATAAAAAAGCTCAACATGAGAATAGGTTAGGGTCTCCGGCTAATCATGAGAAATTGTGATTTAGAACCGTGCATCTAATTTTTGCATACATCTTGAAAGTCTAACGCATTTGGTAGTAAAAAATACCTTATCCGAGAAATGGCTATGCCTTCCTCTCTTGAAAAACTGATGAATACCACTGCTACAAACACCGTTGTATATTTTGTCATTGTAAATAATCTTTTTGGTTACTATGTTGCGTCAGCTTTGGTTCCGTCTACCATTGTCAAAACTGGAAAAGACCGTTCTCACCCTGTGTTGCTAACCCCATGGCTTCTACACCCTGATTTTACTTTCATAACAAAAATTCATTCAATGGTGTCCTGACTGATGAAAAAAGATATTGTCTGCCAGGGCTTCACATATAAAACCATCACTGTATAATGGTTTTCTTTAACCAAGATATGTGGTGGTGTCCTGAAAGTCAAAAGTGAATCGGAAATGCACGACAAAATGATTCATTATTAACGGCATTACTGAACTTATATTTTAGATATACGCTGGTCAGCACTTCATATAAATTCAAGTAGCGAAGGTGTCACATTATTTGCCCTTGTTATAGTGGCATATCTTCTGTGAAGTTGTAGCTTGTGCATTTAAAGGCCACATGTTATACAATTTTAAAAAGCATAATCTGAATACATAAAACTCCTAGATGGGGAGGTAACAATGTATAAGCAGACAAAATATATGGCCAAAAACTTTTGGCCTATAAGGTCTACGAATATGGCTACCAAGGAAAACTGAAATTTCCTACTGAAGCCTTAATAGAATGCTGAAATCAGAATAAAGCATAGGAAAATTAAAGGAGCATTCATACATTCCAGGGGACGTAGATTTATAGTTAAGAACATGATCCAAATTTAGATAAGATATGCATCATGTTTGGGGGCGTCATATTTTGTCTTGTCATTCGGACAACATCCATATTTAAGTCATGAACAATGATAAAAAAAAAAAAAAAAGGAGGCGAGGGGGACCGGTAAATTTAGCTCGCAATCCCCTGCAGTTTTTAGTGTAAATGCTGATCTTACTATAAAGGCTTAATGATATTTGGCTGAGCATTTGGCAAAGCTGAATATTCGGAAACGAAGAGCATTCAAGTCCATTCTTTATTTTAAACTTTCTGAGAAAAATGACAAATCCTACTCCTTCGAATATTGGAAATTTCATTAGCCCTTGTTAGTCTTCTGTGCATAATAATTCCATTCATGCTATTTGACATGGAACCTACTTAATGTATTATCTCAAACTGAATTGTCGTATTAAACAACTGCAGTCATTGATAACTCCGTTTGACATTTTTAACATATTTGACGACGTCTTTTACACTGAGAACCACAAACAGCTTTTGAACGACAGTATTCTACTGTGGAATATACTCGCATCATTTGATAGGGATCTATTGCCCCAAAATTAGCTTTCCTTGATATTTCAAAATCTCTGACTGTATCTTTGTTGTTTCCTAATATCTTAGAAATTGTGACTAGAAATAACCAAAAGCTAAATCTGGATTTTCGTGCGAAAGGCAAACCGTAATTTTCAATTGTGAAAGGAAAATCATTCAAGAATTTCGAGTTTCGTGGTGCTTCGCCGATTGCTTTATGAAGAATCTTTGGGAGTTCATCCTAAACTTCGGAATGTTAGAGCTCACTTGGACTAACTTGAGCTTTCTGCTAACCCAATTCGTCTTCGTCCAATCCTTTCAACTTTCTTCTCTTTCACATATCTCTACTCTTCATATCTCTTCCCATGATCGAGGTAAAATATGGTATATGTGTACTCTTTCATTACTAGTGACGATAAGTTCCATATGGTAGTTGACATGCATTATATGTCCTTTTCTAATATCATTTTCAAATTTATTTTCAATCAGTTAGGTATTCATAAAATAATATGTGCAAAATGAATATGATTTTGAATCAATATACATTCGCAATAACAGCTGGTTTACCCCATTGTATATCACGAAGATTTTTTTTTTGAGAGATAAAAAAAGATCCTTACTGTACAATCAGATTATCGGTGAACAGAAGTAACTCTGCAACAAAAGACTGAGCTGAGCACGATGATAATTTTGGTGTTTCTAGTGTACGATTTTCTTGTACATACGTATAAATGCTTAGCTGGAGGTTGTGGACATCATGGTTAGAGAGTATGTCTCATAAAGGAGAGGCAATCCTGTTTGAAAATCAACAACAATAAAACATTTCATTCCAACAGGGTACTTTGGAATGAAAAAGAATAGCTTTTGCTGTGCATTTTACGAAAATTATCAAACATTCGGGAGCATGAGGTACAGTGCCATACTCTCTACTCTGCTGAAAAGAGGCAAGAAGTAAAGTAAGTTATTGAGCTTTATGGTTTTGAAAGTCGAACGGTCAAAGATTGAGATGTATGAAGGTATTACTGTTTACAAGAAGTAAAACAGGTGGCTGCCATTAAGGTGAATGTGTAAAGGAAGATTTGTTTTATGAAGACCTGGGATTGTAAGTAAATAACTGGCAGCTATCTGACGCTGTGACTGACTGACTATGGGATGGTATGGAATACGGATGTATATTAGCCTAAAGATACAGTATTAAAGCCAAGTCCAGCAAGATTAAACTGTGATATTAGGTCATATGGTCCAAGAATTGAAAACCTAGGAGTGAAAGTGTTACTGTATGCAAGTGCCTTAATCCATTCCCTAATGAATTTAGAGAAGAAGCGTATATGGCTGTGCTTGTGTTATAAGGTAAAGCTAGTTGGTGTAGTGGTAAGTGAATGTCTTTCCCGAAAATATTATCAAATTAGTCTTACAGATAGAAAAAGGTAAGTTCATTTTTATTTTGTGTGTGTGTGTTGTGATATTACGAAAGTAAAAATAACTAGCAACGTGTAGTGAGCAACTAGCGAAAGTAGCTGATCGAGAATAAGGCTATTGGAGCAAACATAACTAGGAATACTACACAATAAGGTATATATTTGTTAGTGTAGGAATAGAGTGGTTGAGGCTTTTATATATTATAAAACAAGTTGAAAAACGATGTTCAAGTAGAGATGAAGTGACTCAAAGCATTAATGAAGCAATGAAGCCTGCAAGGCATATGGTAAAGTTTAAAGAGATGAAGAGGTATTAGGAGCCCCAAGATGGATTATTTAAAGGATTGTTGAGTTTGATAGCATTTACAAACGTTGAATGTGCATATCAAATGCTAATGAAAGAAAATATTGAAGTTTTGAGAGTAATTGCTTGCATAGTCGGGATGATTTAATGAGAGAAAATAATCAGATAGCAAGATGCGTTTAACTAGTAGAAATGGGTAAAGAGTTTTAAGGTGATAGGGAAAATTCGTATACATAAATACACATGCGCACACAAACACACACACACACACACACACACACACACACACACACACACACATATATATATATATATATATATATATATATATATATATATATATATATATATATATATATATATATATATATATATATATATATATACATACACATACATACATATACATATATATATATATATATATATATATATATATATATATATATATATATATATATATATATATATATATATATATATATATATATATATATATATATATATATATATATATATATATATATATATATATATATATATATATATATATATATATATATATATATATATATATATATATATATAACTGGTTATGTTGTCGTTTTCTAGAAAACTTCAATTTAAGGGAGGAACAGGATAGCCAGAAGACGTGGTAAAATTGCAGACATTATTATTTCTTAGATATTAACAGAGGCACAGCCGAGCTTTCAGGGAATACATAACTTTTCCCATCATTAGGTCACTTATCTATAGAACTACATAAAAATAAAGGGAAACAGTAAGAAAACTATACCGACTGACTAAATCTAAAAGTATTAAAACAGGTATATATAATTGACAAAACTTTAAAATATATAATAATATAAAGTAAAAAAGGAACATAAAAACCTAAGTTAACTGCAAAAGAGCAATGACTAAGTAATAAGAAATCACGTACTAAACAGAAATCGTCAAATAAAATCACTGAGAAGATAGATACTGAGAGAGAGAAAAAAAGAACAATGAATATTAAAAAATAAAAAAAAAATGATAATGTACTACAAAATACTCGAGAACCTACTGTTCATGTCGTAGTTAAATGACAACTGGGCGAGTTAGAAGACTGCGAATGGAAGAGGGTGAAATGGTGTGGGGAAAAAAACAAAAAAGAAAAAAGCAAACTATGCAATGAACAATGGAACAGAGGTGGTTTGGCTATTGAGTGTTGGTGATTGTTGTTTACTATGGAGGGACTCTAAAAGGGAAGCGAATGGCTATTTTTGTTTGTCCGAGTATTTGAAAATCACTGTATTGTATGTGATGGTGGCAAGATATAGCACGAAGTCTAATGGCACTATTTTCTTTTTGCTTAAAGCTAACCCTGTACGGTGGCTGACACACCTATGAGAGTCGATGCGCCCCTTAAGTAGGCGCTTGGTACATCCCACATAGGTCCCAAAATTACATTTAGGGCAATTAAACTCGTAAACAATGCAGGTACGCATCAACTCCGGGAGGGTGTCTTTCACGCGGAACAGTCTTCCGATTATAAGAGGGCTATTAAAAGTAAATCTGAAGTCAACATACGGATACAGTTGGCTCAAGAATGACAATAATTTTCGTTTGATTAGGACAGAATCGTTAGTGAAGTGAAGGGAAACATACATTATCTTTTTGAGAACGGTGCAGACTACAGATTTTGGCTTAAAAATATTGTCTTAAAATTCTTTAACGATTTTAGTGAACATGTTCAAGGGATAACATTATTCTTAAAATACCTCTCTAAAAACTGAAATTCTAGGTGAAAGTTATTCCAATTGGAACAAAGGGAAAAGGCTCAATGAATCAGAGTTCTACACGAATTAGCCTTGAAAACAAGGGGACAGTGACTAAAAAAGTTTAACCCAAGGCCGGTAAACGTTTTCTTTCTAAAAATGCCAGTCATAAAATTTCCCTCAGAACGAGAGACCAAAATATCTAAAAAGGAAATGCGGCCTTTACATTCTTTTTCCATAGTAAAAGTAATATTGGGATGAAACGAGCTGATAAAATCTAAAAACAACTGTATACCTCGCGTTACTGTCTTTCTGGCGCCCCGTATAATATCCACGCATTGTCCAGGTGATCTTTTTTTTTTTTTTTTTTTTTTTAAAGAACACTTGAGTAAGCTGATCTCCATGTCATCTACTTGAATTCTGGTTATTACTGGTTTTCACTGATCAAAGTAGTTTACTGTTCCTTTTCACGTCATAGGAGTTTGGAGAAAGGAACTCAAATTTTTCCTGTGTATGTGTGAAAGCCTTATAACACTAACATCTTTTCTGAAAAACCTGACTTCCTGCCTAGCTCCAAGAAATCTTTTCACACACACGAAGAAATCTTTAGTTGGGATTTCATTATATGGCATACCAGTTAGCATAAACTTCCCAGAACAGACTCTCTGGCTTGGTAGGTCTCAGATTTTCTGTTCTTAATAATCTAGAATAGTTCAATAAAAACCGATACTCCGAAAACAAACCTAAGCAGGAGGTTGTTTTAGAGTATAAAAAGTGCTATGCCCACTATGTTGAAAGTGAGAACTGATATGTGATAACTATATATTTTTTCTTAAATCCTCTACCTTTAAAATGATTAATTTTGCATAATTTTGAAAAGCAAAAATGGAAATTATACAATGAATAAAAATTTCGCGTTTCTAGATCTAAATAAACAAGTGACTTGAGAGGGGTAAATAGCCTGAAAGAAGACACATACTGGCGACGGAGAAATGACATCACTACAGTGCTTGAAGCTGCACACTACTCGCTGTTCACCTTTGGCCATTTATGTCATTTAGTCTACGCTGACATAAAATGTAAATGTTCTTCAGCGTTTCATTATTTTTATCCTGAGAACTGCTACAGTCTTACTCTATCCCCAGCTTATGTACTCTGGTTTTTTAAAGCCGGTATGTAATTATCACTACTGCCAGATAGGGAAGTATGTGATTTTACACTTAGGGTAAAAAAGCACGATGAAAAGAAAGACTGAAATAAAATTCTTTTCCATAAAGGATAGAGTACTAGGATGGAAATGTGAGCGTGTGTGTGGGAAAGAGCGGAATAAAAAGAAATATTTAACTCTTATTGCATTAGTTCATATGCTGCTCGTTAATGCCTGAACGAAAACACACACACATACACACAGAACACACACACACACACACAGAGAGAGAGAGAGAGAGAGAGAGAGAGAGAGAGAGAGAGAGAGAGAGAAGGGTAGTTGTTTGAGCACTCACTACAAGCATTTACTGAGAAAGAGAGTTGCACTTCATGAAGTGATGTCAGAGGACTGAAGCTATGATTTAAAACAAATATCACAGAAAAACACATAGAAATGGCGATAGAGGTTGAAAGCTACCCGACTCGGTCTTCTTCATTGCGGTGAAGAAAATTTCCAGTCACAGATGAGCAGGGTATGCTAATAAAACTCACGAATAAATCTACCATAACAGATAACAATATGTCTGGACTGAGACGCAAAACTGGAAACTTAGTCGCAAAAATTAAGCTAATTATTTGTGTACCACTTGCTAGATGAAAGTTGTTATTGTTCTTCCAGATATTCTAATATCAATGCAAATGTTTACAATATATTTAAACTAGTATAAGTTGACTCAACAGAGCGAATAATCATCAGCATGACTGAATGTTTTTTATTTATTTTTTTTTATGAAGACAACTTGGAAAGGAATGTAATGGTGTTAAAATTACATATGATTCTATAAGTATAAGAAGGTCATAATGTAACTTAGTAAAACAGGGAATATGGAATTTGTATGGTAAAACTTTTATTTGAAAAGTAAGATAGATGGGTTTCGATAAGGTGCATCTATCGATATTTTCTTATAACTATGTGATATTATATTTTGAAGTAAAGAAACAAAATATGTAAGAAGAATACCTACACCCTGGAAAAATGTGATGATAGAACAGGTTAGAAAGGAAATGTGTTGGAGCTTGGGGTTTATATTATTATAAAAATAATTTGTTGAAAGTGATTACGAGTTATTAAGAAAGAAAAAAACTCATATTTTAGAATAGTCTGACATTAGGTGAATGATTTGGTGTGAAAACAGGCCTGTTTAGTATTTTTTTATTAAAGGGATTGAAGTGAGAAGTTAAAAAAAGATATTGATATTATGGAATAAGCTGTGAAAGAAAAGATGTCTTTTATACGGAGTATGGAATAGCTTATGTTTACAGAGATGCAATAGTGACTGGTTCTGTGAATTTTCAACTAATAAAAAAAAAAATCCTAAGACCATTTCTTCTTTGTTTTCATTTAAGGATCGGCTCTGTCCTTAGATGATGTCGGGGCATCGTGTATGAGTACAGGTGCACCAGATGTAGTTCCGGGAACGGTATGGGTTCGACTCGACGCCTCCTCAAGATCAGAGCCGATTCTCACATGGGCATGAGTTATCGTACGGCTTGCAGAGGGTCTGATCCCGAACGCTCTAACATAAGACACCACGCCAAAAGTTGAAAGACACTCATAATGAGTACTTTAAAATCATTGGCCAAACCAAAGAAGCTGGAGGACTGCTGCTGTTGGAAACCCCCAGTTTCCATGGAATTATCTATACATTAAAATATCACTCATCAGCTGTCCCCCTGTTCATAGATTAACTTGAGTATTTGTCCGTAATCTTGTTCTGCTTTAATGTAATATTCTGAAAGTGTGTTTTCTGCTCCTACCCTGAAAAGTGCGTCTTGTGTTTTTCCTTTCAAATTCATTTTAGGTTTTCCATTTATTAAGTTTTAGAATGAATAAATGTATTCAAGTGCAATTGATTATTTAAGTGTAGTTGATTTCCCAATTTTAATTTCAATCATTTGTATGTCTATATATTTTTTTATGCACACTACATACCAATGTAAATTTTGTAATTTCAGATGTCCTGATGATGTGATCATACTTGTTGTATATATTATATATATATATATATATATATATATATATATATATATATATATATATATATATATATATATATATATATATATATATATATATATATGTATATGTCTTTATGGCACAATCAGTAGCATCTTTACCTAGCATTCTGGAGGACACCTGTTCAACCTGGGATAAGCAATAACTTGAAAGTCTGGTAGTTAGTTAACTATAGAGGTTCATAACGAGGATGGAAAAGGGAGGAAGGACTAAATTAAGCTTGTGATGTCATAAGTACAAGAGACTCATCTTCAATACACACACACACACACACACACACATATATATATATATATATATATATATATATATATATATATATATATATATATATATATATATATATATATATATATATATATATATATATATATATATATATATATATATATGTATGTATGTATATATAAATGTTAGCACATATGATTTACACACACACACACACACACACACACACACACACACATATGTATATATATATATATATTTTTCTTTCAGCTATATATATGTTGTATATATATATATATGGCTATATATATATATATATATATTTATATATATATATATATATATATATATATTTTGGAACCATTATGGTACCATCAGCAGCATTCTTGCCTATGACATCAAAAATGGGATCCATATACGGATCCAGGGAAAAGACAGCAAATGAAGAATTGATATCATGTATCCATTATGCTCCTGGTCTAATCCAAAGATGCAGTGTATTCTGGTTCTTAGTAAACTATAGAGGGTTATAACTATGGAGGAAAAGGAAACCTTATTCTAAACAATTGATCTTCGGAGGGAAGGTGTCATATATAGAAGATGTCTTTCTTAAGTGAAAACGTACTGGCAAAATGTTTTAAGTTGTATCCTTAATAGTGCTTAAACTGTTAATTTACGAATGAAGTTTGCGTAGAGGATGCTTCAACACCGATAGCCTCTTCACTGCACTACTAAAAATACTCATCAGCAGCATTTTCATATCTTGAACTCACTCCAGACTACACCAGACACACTCAATCTGTTTCTGTCTAATCATTTCTAAGTTCTGCATTACATGAAGGGCTTTCTTAAAGAGTTTCATATCAGTAACTTGATATAACATATATACAACATACATACATACATAAAAACATATATATATACTATATATATTATATATATATATATATATAGATATATATATATATATATATCTATATATATATATCTATCTGTGTGTGTGTGTGTGTGTCTATTTATATATATATATATATATATATATATATATATATATATATATATATATATATATATATAAATATATACATTTATATAAATATAATCATGAAAAAATGTAATTAATATTCAATTCACGCTACTTGAAATATCCCCGATGGGAAGTTAACACCATTGCGAATTGATATATGATAAAAGGATCGGTACTGTCAGGTCTCGATCGATGGCTAGTGAATAGACCGAAGTGTGGAGTCGTTGGAAGGAAACTGTGTCAATGGATTGAGACCTTTTTAATACCGAACCATTTATCACTTATAAATTCCCCTTTGGTAATAAATTTTCATCAGGGATATTCCCGAAATAGAGTGAATTGGATGTTAAACGAGATTTCCAGCTTCACGATTGTTATATATCACTGTGTTAAAATTTCATATATACACAAGATTATGTATTTATATATTTATATATATATATATTTATATATATATATATATATATATATTTATATTATATATATATATATATATATATATATATATATTTTATATATATATATTATATATATATATATATATATATTGATATATTATATTTATTATATATATTGACAGGTGAAAAATAAGAAACGGGTGTAGGTCCTGATGTTTCAGACTTTATTTCCAAAAACATTGATGAAGGAATGATTTTGAGTGTGAGAAGTCACAAATATATATACTAAAGAACAGTAATTTTTGGTTACGAACATACACAAATCTTAGACTGTTGTCATATCCCCACTCAGGCCGGTGTCGAGACTGTAGGAGTGGCCTTTAAAAACTCATTTGGCTAAAAATCACAATAGACTTCAGGGACATTGCTGATAAACAGACCATACCCCACCTTTGATCCACACCTGACAGGTGTCATGGAGGTGGAGTTTGAAACTCATTAACATTACTACCCTCGTTCTGTGTTTACAAATATGATAAATATTTTCATAGTATCTTGCCTACCTTAAAGTTTAAAACAATTTTTTCCCCTTTTGATATTAAAGGATCAAGTTTATACATCCCTTGACTGATATTCATATTATGGTTGTAACTTTCTTTTATGAAGCTAGATTCAATGATGTTCCTTTCCAGTGCATTATTAGAATATACAATATTTTGCCCCTTCCCAGTTGATAGCATGATTGTTCTCACTAACATGTACAAATATACCACTGTTCCTGTGCATATCTCACACATTTCTTATGTTGTTCAATTCTTTTTTTCCAGTGCTTTCCTGGTTTGGCCAATATAAAAGTTGTCACAAGACTTACACGGAATTTTATATACACACCCTTAATATTGTCTGGGGAGTTCTTGATAAGTACATTTTTCATTGTTGTATTGTTCTTAAATGCGACATTAACACCAAAAATTCTTAAGAAGATGAGGGATATCTTTCATACTATTATTATAAGGCAGAACAAGCAAATTTTTTTGTGTTGTAAGGTTCTTTCTGGTTTTGATACATAGTCTTTTTTTGCCAGTTTCAAATGCACTGTTTAATACACTATCAGGATATTTCAATTTTTTGCCTGCATTAACTAATCTTATCTATTTCATCATCAATATATTCAGGGCTAATACCCATAATGATCTTAAAAACATAGATGAAAAACACCGACTTTTTAACCTTATTGCATTTTTTTCCAGAATAGAAATGCACATTTTTTGAAATATTAGTGGGTTTTCTATAAGCACTATATTTAACAGGACTACTATTTCTTCCTGTGAGGACATCCAGAAACGGTAAGCACCCATCATTTTCCATTTCCATCGTGAATTTAATTGATGGTATTTTTTTTTAACTAATCAAAAAAGTTTTTACATCTTGGTTCCTGTGGTACACAAATTATGTCACTGGTATACCTAAACCATGTTACATTACGATTGGATTATGTTGTTTAATATCTTCTTTCAAAAATTCCATATATAAGTTACTTAACACTGGGGATAGAGGGTTTCCGTTGCCATACTGAAAATTTTGTGAGTAAAATTTACAATTAAATTCAAATTTACAATCTTTTACACATAATTTAATCAGTTCAATTAAAGTACTTTTTAGAAAATGGGATATCCAGCTGTGTGTTCTTAACAATTCAGATAAAAATGTCATCAGATCATCTATTGGCACCTTTGTGAATAGTGATACAACTTCAAAACTTACAAGCCTGGATTCACTATTAATCTTACACTATTTAGTTTATTTATCAGGTCCACATTATTCTTGATATTTGCATTTGAGATGGTACCTACTAATGGGTTGAGAATATCTACAAATAGATGGGTTATAGGTTATGCTTGTATGATGGAACCAACTGAACTGATAATTGGCCTGGCAGAAAGTTTGGGATTGTGAGTTTTTATTGTAATTTGGTGTATGGTAGGATGGAGAGGTCACACACAACTTCTCTTTCTAAGGCTTTCGTTACCTTTTAACAGGTTTTTCACTTTCTTATTGAAACCATTATTCACATTGTCTATCGGGTTCTTATTTAATTGACTTTATATGTGTTATCATCACTTAAAAGATTTTGCATTTTTTGGAGATATTCACTTTTATTTAAAATTACAAGGGCAGCATTTTATCTGGTGTTTGTCATGTATATTTGTTTCTTTTTCTCTCTTCATTAATAGCTCTCTCTCTCTAAATCTTTCTCTCTCTCTCTCTTTCTTTGTGGAAGGATTTCTGATTTTTCATACTTCCATAAATCACTACTTAACCATGTGTTACTATTTTTATTCGTTAAATCACTATATTTTTCCAAATTACAGGTTTTAGTTATTTCAAACCTGTTCCTTCCGCCAGGAGATAAAGCAAAGTTTAAACCTGTAGCCTGAAGGCACTAGTTACATTTCTATCCAGCTGTTTGTTTGATAAGTTGACGACATCATCATTATTGGCGTTTTCTGGTCCAAGGGCTTTCTTTCAATCAACATTTTCATTTTATTATCGTGTTTCCGTTTCAGTTTCCGATTTTGTTTTTCCTCATCTTCACATGACAATATTTAATAAAAATCTTTCCAATCTGGTGGTATTTTTTTTTGATGTCGTCTTTTCCTCGTGAGATCTTCAATTTTTTTGGTTTACAATTTTTGATGTTGATATGTTTTTCCAATATGGCACGTTGTATTTTACCGAAGGGTTGGTCTTCTAATTTCAGCAAGGAATTGGTTTGCTGAACGATCTTGGTATCACTTGTTCATCCCGACATTCACTGTAAAAACCGCAGGCGTTCCTCTGTTGGTTTGAGCTCAGTGATTTTTTTTCTCTGACGGCATATTCAAGATGTGGGGGAGAACACAGAAAGATCGGAAGGAGCGCGTGGTATCCATTGATGATTATTATCACTTTTTACGTGATTCCCTTATCACTACATCTCCCAGGTGAAAAGCTCCCGTTTTTTTGCGTGAGGTCCTGACCGGTTTCGACTTTATTTCTCTTTACATTGACGAAGGACTGATACAGAGTGTTTTTTTTCACAAATTTATATACTAAAGAACAGTACTGACAACTTGACCAACCGTTAGAGGCTCATATCCCTCAGGCCGGTGTTTTTTTTTCCTCGTAGGAGTTTCTGATTTAAACTCATTTGGTTTAAAAATCACAATAGATTCTTGGGGACATTGTTGATAAACAGACCATTAAGATCCATTGTGAAATTGTTCATGTGAGGGAATTTTGGAAACTCATTAACATTACTACCCTCGTGTTTGTGTTTACAAATATGATAATCCTATTTTCATACATCTTGCAGGACCTGTAAAGTTTAAACAATTTACAAATTTCTTTTGATATTAAAGGATCAAGTTAATACATCCCTGACTGATATTCAAAAATGACTAGAACTTTCTTTTATGAAGCTATTGATCAATGATTTCCTTTCAGTGCATTATTAGAATATACAATCCTTTTTCCTTCCCAGTTGATAGCATTTTTGTTGAACTAACATGTAAGAAATAGATACTGTTCCCTTGATATCTCGCACATTTCTTTGTTTTAATTTTTCCAGTATGCTCCTGGTTTGGCAATATAAAAGTTTTCACAAGTTAAATATTGTTACACACCCTTTAATATTGTCACCGTTGGGAGTTTGTCTTTCTAAGACATTTTAATTGTTGTACATTGTTCTTAAATTTTGGACATTAACAAGAAAATTCCTAAAGAAGATTTTCGAGGATATCTTTGATCGGCGAGTATTGTCATAACCGGCAGAACAAGCAAAACTTTTTTGTGTAAAGGTTCTTTCTGGTTTTGACCCTCATAGTCTTTTTGCCAGTGGTAAAATGCACTGTTTAATACACTTCAGGATATTTCAATTTTTGATGCAGGCATTCTATTAATCTTATCGATTTCATCATTTATTCAGGGTTCTTTGAGACCCGTGCTCTTAAAAGATAGTATGTGAACACCAACTTTTAACCTGCGGGTTTTGTCCAGAATAGAAATGTAGATGTGGAAATTTATCTTTTGGAGGTGGAATATTTAAACCATTTTTCTTCATATGAGGACATGCAGGTGAATACTTTGTTACTGGGTCATTTTCCATTTCAGATCAGAAAATCTAAGTTGATGGTACTAATAGATTTAACTTATAAAAAGTTTTACATCTTGGTTCCTGCCTTACACAAATTATGGATGTGAACATAGTGGACCATGATAATGGATTAGGTGTTCATTATGTTGTTTGGATCTTCTTTTCAAAATGTTGCGATATAAGTTAAGTGTTACAAGAGGGTTTTGTTGGATGATGTGGTTTTGGGTCCTGAGTAAAATTTACCATTAAATTCAAATTTAAATCTTTTACACAAATTTAATCAAATTAAAGTACTGTTAGAAAATGGGATATCCAGCTGGGTGTTCTCTAACAATTCTGATAAAAATGTCATCGATCATTCATTGGATACTTTTGTGGAATAGTGATAAACATCAAAAAGTCAGTTCAGAATTATCAGAGAGAGTACTTATGCAATCGACTTCGTTGACTGGGTTGATGAAGAAGGGTACTTATGGCTAAACTGGCAATTTTTGTAAAGAGTTTCAAACAACATCTACAGAACATAAGGCATTTATAATCAGATGCTGATTTTTGCCAAACACTGTTGAGGAAAATTATCATACAATAGACTGGAAAAAATACATAGTTTTCTTAAAGGAACAAACAAAACGGTTGACAAATGTGTTAGAGAACAAGCCTTCATAACTAGAGGCCAAGGACAACACAAATGCATTGGGAACCAGTTCGGCTTGAAGACAGCATTTAAAAAATCTGTTGCTAATAGTGTCAAGAAACGATGGAAAAGTCCAATTTTGTGTGGACTTTAGGAAAACGAACAAGAAAAACCAGAGAAAGACCAAGATCACGAGGGGTGGGGGTCCCTGCAGCATGTTTGCCAGATGTGTTTGTTGTTGGGGGCCCGATAAAATTTATTTTCCCTCAGAACATCTGTCATGGGAACACTAGAATAGAAAAACTTTAACAAACCTATAAAAATCCAGGCATACCTAAGAAAGACCAAGTCTCTTTCTTATTTGCTGAAAGTAGCAAAATCCACAATGCCGCTAACTTTATCAACATTCACTATAAAACCCTCCTTAGAAATGACATGACAGCTATCTATCTTGTTTCTTCAGAAAATTACACCAAGCTAATTTATATCTATCAAACCCACTACCTTAAGCCTCCACTAAAAACTGTAAGAACATTAAATGTTCTTAGGGTTTTAGTGGCATTAGGATACCGTTTTGATAGATATAAATGGACTTCCCGTGCCATTTTCTGTATTCACAGATAGTAAATGTTATAGGACTACCTGATAAACTAAGGAGGGTTTTATAGTGAATGTTGATAATGCCCTTAGGGCAAAAGCCATTTTGGTACTCCCAAGAATAAGAAAGAGACTTGGTCTTTCTTACTATGCCTGGATTTTTGCATCAGATTTGTTAAAATAAATATTCTAGTGTCTCCCAACAAACACATCTGAGGATGATGCTGCAGTTTGTAACAGTCAAGAATGGTTTTCAATTCAACTTTTCAAAGTCCACACAAAATTGGACTTGAACCATCCTTCTTGTGATCTTGGTCTTTCAACAGAAAATTAAAAGGCAAGGAACTGTCCGTTTTCCATGCCTTCCTCCTTGCTTTTAACCTCTTGCCTCTACCTGTTTTCTATAATCTTAAAAGATATTCTGTCTTGAAGGAACAAAACTAGGTGTTCCCTGGCCATATGAACCTGGTGTTTATGAAGGCATTTGTCAACCCAAGTTATTCCGTTTAAGAGCGACTGGTCCGTTCCTTTACAGAACATCTTCCTTTTCCAGTCAACATATTCTTTAAAATCAGCATGCTCCCAAAAACCTGCCTCCTAGCCTGTAAATCCACTTCTGAAAAACTATAAAAAATCCTTATGTTCTGTAGATAAATTATCTTCATCAACTCTTTCAATGATTTCGATTGCATAAGTATCCTTCTTAAGTCTGAACTGAATCACTACCAGTATTAGCCAATCTCTTCCACCTCTGAGCTGACTTTTTGTTTCAGAACTGTTTTATTCCTAATGGTGTTTTTTACTGCACTCATCACACACT
>NC_089781.1:63715850-63723350 GCF_040412425.1 Macrobrachium rosenbergii | reverse complement strand
GTCGAAAGTTGTCTGATTGTTTCTTTCGATACTAAGCTACATCAAATCTGACGTTGGCTTTGGGGGGAGTTCCAATCTGTTATATGATAGTCATTATTTTAGCATTGTTTCTTTAAAAAGAATATTTTATAGATCAGTATCACTACAGCGATTTCACACGCTCCTAGATGAAATCTGAATTAAAAAAGGACTGAGAAAACATAATTGAAATTTCAGAGTAATGCTGCATCTGAACCTGTTTAACAGGATCAAAACATCGCCATCTTACTTTGCACCTGAAAATGCCGTAGACATGGATATAGGAATTGTATCCTACCTGGATACTGGGATTGAAAACATGGATTTTCTTACTTCATGATGAAAACACGCATTAACAGTGATTATTACAGCCTACGTTCTTTCTGGCGAGATAATTTGCAATGTAATTTTTTTTTCTTCCAATATAAAATATATTTTTATATTAAGATGACTTTTTAAAAGAAGGAATTTACTTATGATAATAACTTAAAATTACTTAATTTTATTTATTAATTCAGAAAACGTTTTGATTGGGATGCTAAGTATTTTCCCGTACCAAGTGAAGTATATTGAAAGTGACTTTGTTCTAACGAGATTCATTATTTTGATGAAAAATAAGGACGGTGACTTTTATAATTACCATTATCCTCAGTGACGATTCTTCGTGATGCTTCTGAAGCTATACGCTTTTAGTTAATAGGCATATGGTTGGTACAGGAAGCGGATAATAAATGGAGAAAAGGTCTTCTAGTATGGTGAGCCAGAGACAGTGACGAGAAACTTCCCCTCTGCGCGTTCCCAAATGTTGATATACCACGTGAAGCGCATTAATTAATTCAAGTTCCCCCCACTCTGTGTTGACAATGACTTATTGACCCATGAAATATGCAATGCTCTATGGAGATTATTCATTCCAGCTTTTACAACATGAAATGAAAGTTTATATTGCTGTTTTTACGTACTCTGAATATGACTTTATTTCGGTGTAGTATTTTCTGATGGAAGAATTTTTTTTATATGCAAGTAATATCCACCGCGTTGAGTAAAAACAAACATAAAGTATCGAATATTTTTATGACGTTGATATTCACCTGGTTTCTTTTAGGCCTCCGATGTTTATAGTGCTTGAGTTAATGACATCGGTCTTTTGTCGTTATTTCATTTAAAATTCATTGAAGGAAAGGTAGTACCAATTCCAGCTCGTCGAATTATATTATCATTATGCAGTAACATACCTGTCAAGATTAAACTTGAAAATAAACTTAACCAGTTCCGGATAATTAATTTCAACACAGGGAATCCTCTTTCGTGTCCCAGCTAGAGTACGATAATTCTTTTTATGAAGGTGGTTCGATTACATGCGTAATTGTACTTCACCAGACACGTTTTATGGATATATCAAATACTTTGTAATTTTTGTTTGAAAGCTCAGGAGATGTATAAGGCACTCGTAGATGCAAACCACTAAATAGATAAAGTAGCTTTATAAAGAATATTCCAGTCTATTTTAGATTTGTTTTGATTAAACAGATTAAGAATGAAAGGAAAAAAAAAAATGGTAGGACAATAGAGACGTGCTTTATTTCATCCCTTAAATTTAATTTAAAAAAATTTGCACATAAGAGTAAATTCAGAAACTGACATATCTCGAAAACCAGTGAGCAAAGCCTTACCAGTCATAAATATTGTGATGTATCTTTAAAATATAATTTCTAAAGGGTTCACTTAATTAGCTGTAGTGTTTCCGAGGCTTATAAACAATATTTCCAAACATTTAGCTTTGTTGTAGTGTGTAAAACAGTTCCTTTCACAGTGTACATGTCAGGATTTATTACAAAAAGATAGATTCATCGTTCATGTACCCAATATTCTAATTCATTTTCATTTACTCTGTATATCATTATATCATTGCGTTTATCTTTCTTTATATGATTTTCATTTCAAAAATAAAGTTTTATCTTTTACTGTTATTCCGTAAGTCCAGTTTTACGTTTTTATATTCCTTTCTTAAGCAATTGAGAATATCCCGGGAACGTACTACCTAGGTTCATGATCTTTCTACTCGTTCTGTGATTGCGTGTAATAAACACAAATTATGTTTGCGTCTATCTGTTTGGTTGTTTCCAAAAAGTATTTTCAATACAAACGGTTCATTAACATTAAAGAATTTCTGACTTCTCGATTTTCAGCCGTGTTAAAAAAATCTTTCGTTTAGGATAAAAGCAAATAAAAGTACATTATGTGAAATCTAAGACGTATGAGTAAATTTCATTTCCAAAGGCAGAAGACTTCCACAGAGTCCTCTTCAAAGATGAAGTAAATCTCTTTAGACAAATTTAGGCAGAAAGGATAGAGAACAAGTAAGATACCAACGTTATCATTTTCCGTATGGGAAATCATGTAATATCCTTGCCATTCAGTGTTACAAGTTAGCTTAAATTTTACTCAGATAAAAGTTTTCGAAAAGGAATAACTATACACCTTCAGATTCACAAAATAAAAATACATCTATCTCTCTCTCTCTCTCTCTCTCTCTCTCTCTCTCTCTCTCTCTCTCTCTCTTAAGCAGGTGTTATTAATGGGGATAAGAAAGTAACTTGAGCAAGTTATTAATCTTTTGACACATTAATAAGTGTGAATGAAGATATCCATTTCAAACGCAAATATTATAATGTTTAAGAAATTAAAGAGAAAACGAATATGTTATTTAACCCCAAAGGAGAAGGAATAAAAGACACATCAGTTAATAGACATTTATCATAATTTTGTGGGCATTTCGAGGCTTATGTAGTCAAATGATGTCAAATTCATTCATCAGACGTAGAGAAATAACATGTAAACAGATAGAAATGATAATCGGAAGACTATGTCATTTTTCTCTGAGCAATACCCTCAACTGAATATAGTACATTGCTTGAATTTCCCGATGCAAAAGAATGACCGAGTTTGCCAATGATACAGAAGCAAAACAACGGAATAAAACTTACCATTGTCTAAAATTTCCTTCTGACGATCAGTCTTCATTTTCTTCGTGGATTTTTTTTTTTTTTTCCTCATTTCGTGACAAAAACTTGCTTTTTTTATCAGTGTGCAAAAATGGAGTCAAAAGAACTCGCAATATATTTTAAGGACTGTTACGGGAATTTTCATACACAAGAATCAGATCGATATAGAACCTAATTAATGAGTTGTGTGTGTGCTTGTGTGCGAACGTGCTTGTACGAGTATGTATCGTATGTTTATTGGCCAGTGTGCAAGTACAATGTGTTTCTGTGTAAATTATTTTACGCAAAAAAAAAAAAAATTAAAAGGCTAAAAGTAAACCCCCAAAATTTTTTGTCATTTTAGGAATACGGCGCGATATGCGAGTAAATATACTTATTTAAATACAACAGCATTCTGTGTATAATTATAAATTCTTAATTTTTTATATTGTTTTGCAATTCTTTTCTTCGTTTTATTTTTCACTCAGTAATGCCCGTGTTCTCTTTGTTTGCTCTGGGAATTGTTGCGTCTGGTAAATTCGCTGGCGGGTTTTCATTTCACCTCACAATGAGGACTCCCTCGGCACCACTGATAAAAGAATCACGGTGTACACGCATTTTGTTCACTACCTAAAAACGCATTCTTGCCCGTTCCATTTACTTAAGATGGGGCTTTACAATGTTCCATGCACACACAAACATACAAACACACACATACATGCATATTATATATATACATACATATGTATGCATATATATATATATATATATATATATATATATATATATATATATATATATATATATATATATATATATATATATATGTGTGTGTGTGTGTATATATATACACACTACACAAATATATATATATATATATATATATATATATATATATATATATATATATATATATATATATATATATATATATATATATATATATATATATATATATATATATATATATATATATATATATATATATATATATATATATATATATATATGTGTGTGTGGGTATGTGTTTTTATTATGACATTGGAACAATAAAAATCTTGTATATATATATATTTATATATATACACACACCACATATACTCTCTATGTTTTTTTATTATGACATTTGAACAACAAAAATCTTGTGTCATTAATTTTTAGTAAGCACCTCTCTCTCTCTCTCTCTCTCTCTCTCTCTCTCTCTCTCTCTCTCTCAATGTTTTGTAAATCTTCATGAAATTAATATAAGTTGAATAAAGAAAGCAGATAAAAAAAATTATACTCTGCTCTATTGGCATAAGCAAAAACTTAGTATTTCTTCAGCAGGGAAAAATCCCTGAGGAACTTCGTAGCATATTGACGTTCCACATCCTCCCTTTTATGAAGAATCTTAAGAGAGTAAACTCCAAGAAGTGATGATTGTAGCTCCCAGCGCCATGGGAACTCCGTCTCAATTTTCAAAGTATTTAATTTTCTTTCATTTATTACCAGCCTTGTTTTTTATTTCAGTTTCCCATCCATACAGAAAAAAATCCGTCAATAATCACGTGCTGCTTTTCCTTTGCTTCCGTTGATAAGATAATTTCTCGAGTATTTTGGATTTAAGCTGTGTCTGGTGTCTGATTCACCTATTTAAATGAATGATTTACTTTATTGCTGAAATTTGCTGCCAAAGCTTCATTAATTTTCATCATCTCTGAACAGATGTTTTGGTGCATTTAAAATGATAATATCCTGTGGTAACATTTCTGTAATCATGATTTTCCATGGTTTTAAAACAAAACACTTTAAACGACAACGAGGATGAGACTTGCCGGTTGCTGTGGTCGTTGTTTAGCGTTACATATGCCACTGCAGAGAAAAACTAAAAATAAAATAAATAAAGCAAAATGGAGATAGAACCCTAAGATTACAGCTGTGTTTATTAAAAAAAACAATGCAAATACTTAAACTGAGCCTCATGTTCATAAAAATTCCGATTACGGTATGGATATCCTACACCTGTCTCATCCAAAGAACCCGACAGGAATAAGTCATATGAAACTGAATTATCTCGAGGCGATTCTGTGTGACCCATGAATGGGTGAAATTCACCCTTCCCATCCACTGCTTCCGCTGATGACGAATTTGAGTAAAGCGCTCCTCCAGTTCAGCCATCTTTGGAACTCGATTAGAGGATGATGCCCGTAAGATGAAGTCTGCAAAAGGCTAAACCTTAGGGCTTGGTAAAGCTGACAACGATATACCTAACCAGCGTGAAATAATTTTGGCAATTGGAAACATTGTAAAAAAAAAAAAAAATAAAACACTTCGTGTCCTTTCCTTTTTCTTCATCTCTCTTTGAGAATTCATGTCAGAAAAAACTGCCCTTCAGATGCACAGCTCTCTCTCTGCGTATCTTTATTTACTTACAAGGTAATTGTATGGTTTTGTCAAAACTAGCTGGATCTCATTGGTTTTATTTGCGACACTACATTAAAGTTACTTATGTCCGGTAATGATTAGCATTCATGGTTAGAATTTGTCCCACGTATGTATATATAATTTGTGCATAAAACTGTCGTCATTAACGCAGAGAGTATTATTTGATCTGTCTATAAATTTCCTTCCCTTCCCCAATATATATATGCACACACACATATATATAGTAATATATATATATATATATATATATATATATATATATATATATATATATATATATATATATATATATATATATATATATATATATATATATATATATATATATATATATATATATATATATATATATATATATTCATATATATAATTGTAATTTTGAGCTTCGTAACTCTTCATTATTTATGGTCATAATGTATCCGTTCTATGTCATCAACCCTTGAAATACGTCCAGTTTGTTTGAAGAAGTTTTGCGAGAATAAAGCGCCAATTAAGTTCCACCTGATATCTCTCTCTCTCTCTCTCTCTCTCTCTCTCTCTCTCTCTCTCTCTCTCTCTCTCAAACACACACACACACACATGTACAAAAACACTTCTCCCTTGAACAGTGCTACTTATCTTTGCCCTTGAAAACGAATTGTAGTCGTCGTCTTCCCTGTTTCTATAGCTACAGTATATACTGTTTATGTCTCTTTCTACTTCGATCAGTCCTTTGAGAATATTACCCATTTTCACTGACTCGTTACTTTTTCTCCTTTACCTTATCTCTCCTTGCTTGTCACATTATATTTAGACCGTTAATATACGATATAATCAGCAATTGCTCTAACTAGATTTTCCCTCTATGATAGTTGGTAATTTTTAATTCAATGATTCATTGTTCATTAATTGTATGTAGATAACCTCAGATCATAAGTAGATAACGTTTAGCCAAGAAAAATTACATTTGTAAGTGGCTGATTTGTGGATTCCTTCACTCATTTTGTAACGTAAACATTAGAACTCCCAATCATGATTTCACACGCAAGTTGTCACGCAGGGTAAATTGCTTCAGTTTCGTTGATATGGGTAAGCTAACTCTAGGTCTCTCATTAACATAACACGTACTCTTACATTTTCACTGATGTTTGGTTCATAACTGGTTCTTCAAATCACTTTTCCATCTTGGCTTATCTGGGAATGGTAAGTATAGTCATTCCTCTATGATTCCAAATCGAGAACGACTTCGCTCCCCATCCCGTGGTTATTTTTCTCTCTTCTTCCTCTCACTCTACCTCGTCTCCTTTTGGATTTCGCAATTAGTTTGTTTCGTTCCATGTCGACATTATTCCATCTTCATTGTTACTGAAAATGTTCTTTACCATTTTTCTTTGCCTGTGTATAAGTATCTGAACTATCATATGTATTCCTTTAATTTTCCTGTTTTGTAAACGTTAATTACTCGCAAGATAGGGCGAAATCTAAATATTAAGTCCAGTCTATTTTCCATCGACCCCTTTTATCCTTTTTTATCCTGATATATATATATATATATATATATATATATATATATATATATATATATATATATATATATATATATATATATATATATATATATATATATATATATATATATATATATATACTGAATTTAGATACTATCTATTGAGCTGGAATAAGCCCATCCTCTCCTTTGTAGCATAGGCACGTTTATATATATATATATATGTATATATATATATATATATATATATATATATATATATATATATATATATATATATATATATATATATACTGTATGTGTTTGTGTCTGTGCATTTGTATGAATGGTTTTCTGTATTTACCTGTTGATTATATCACCACATGTAATTTTCTCCTCATTTCTCTACAAAATGTTAATTTTTTTAAATATTCAGAAACAAACACCAGGAAGCATCATAAACCTTCATCGAAATTTATTCACATCCAAAAATATACTCCTGAAACATCTGGAAAACTGTTATCATGACGAAATTGCGTAAATTTTTTGGTGTTTAAATTTTCGTGCTGAAGAAGTCTGCAGGAATATGCTATGTGAAGATTCAACAAA
>NC_089781.1:63695850-63703350 GCF_040412425.1 Macrobrachium rosenbergii | reverse complement strand
AAGCCCTGAAAACTTGAGTAGGGGAGAATAAAAGGGGGAAGTCCCTTAATCCTAAATTTTACAAATAAACCTTAATATTACATACATAATAATAAATCACCTAAAAAAAAAACTGCCGATATTAATATCAATTAACCACGCCCAGGGAGATAGCACGATGAATTTATAGAAGTGGCAGGACCACACACACATGGCTGTCCAAAAACGGTCCTGAAGTCACAAGGAGTCTGCAGCCGGAGGATACTGCACACTGACAAGCATCAGCGACGTCTATATAAAGTGCACACAGCTTATATCCTTACCGGCTATCAAAACAGAATCAGGCATTTTCGTGACTCCGGAGGTTGGCAGGACGAAGGGTAAGACAGGCTGTCCTTCCAAGGGCAGCAGGCGAGTCCAAGGATACAAAGACTAAAACAGGATGCAGGGGAGAACAGGCAGTGCCCTCCAGAATGCACGGGTAGGGCGCCCAACCACTGCAAAGGAGATGCCCTCAGTAAGCACCTGCAGCAAAGTCCCCACACAGGGGAAAACCAGCAAAACTGTAGAAAAATTCAATGTCGAATCCTGTGCAAATAGAGTCTCCTAAAACCTCCAGGATAAGGAGCCGAATACACACTGCCTTCATCCTCAGCCAACAGTCCCCACCAAACGTGAGGCAGCTAACGGGGAAATCACCAAACAAGTATTTCAGCCAAATAATTACATGAAAAGTGAAAAAAAAACTTTCATGGGCGAGGTACGACTTAAATAATAAAAACCTTCTTGTGGCACAAAAATAAAATTAAATTGAAATTAACTGAAAGTAATTTATTTTAAAAGGCCACGAATAAGAATAAAGGGATACTACAATATATATATATATATATATATATATTATAATGGTATATATATATATATATATATATATTTATATATATATATATATATATATATATATATATATATATATATATATATATATATATATATATATATATATATATATATATATATATATATATATCATTATATATATATATATATATCTATACATATATATGTATGTATACATATATATATATATATATATATATATATATATATATATATATATATATATATATATATATATATATATATATATGTGTGTGTGTGTGTGTGTGTGTGTGTGTGTGTGTGTGTGTGTGTGTGTGTGTGTGTGTGTGTGTGTATGTGAGTGCGGTTTTGTGTGCGTATGTGTGTATAACCAAAACCATTACCCATACATAAAACATTCTTTTTCTGTAATGAATACCGGTTTCAGAGCAACCTATCTCCATCACCCGGTCTGACAACAAGAATACAGAAAAAGAACGGAAAAATAATACTAAAAATACATACGACCATTTTATTACAGTAATTATAAAAATCATAATCATAGAACTATAGTTTTATATTGTTCATAAATATAGTGAAATTGTTTCAATGTAAAAGAAGCACATAAGCATATTGTAAGACCCACAAGGAAAGTTTTTAGAGAAATCAACATATAACAATATATATATATATATATAACTATATATATATATATATATATATATATATTTATATATATATATATATATATATATAATTACTTTCGTTTATTCATTAGTGAACTTCATACCTGTACTTGTGATTTACATGTACTTGTCAGCCACCAGTGGCATTGCCTTCATTAACTTGATATATAATATATATATATATATATATATATTATATAAATCTATATATACATAAAACACACACACACACACACACACAAAACACACACACACACACACACACACACACACACTAAATATATATATATATATATATAAAATATATTATATTTTTCTATATATATATATATATATATATATACATATAGGTATATATGTATATATAAACACACACACGCACACACACATCTGCTATATATGAATTTATATAGAGTCAAGTATAAACAAATACGTTCACTGGAATACTGTAATGTTTTAAGGTTAAATCTTGCAATTAGTATTGTACAAGCGTAAAAAAATAAATAAAACAATAAAACAATACCAAAATTAATACATACCAGCAACATAAGGGCAAACATATCCATGCACTAATAATTAAAAAAAAACACAGCATCTCCGTTGACCTTCACATTACTACTATGAAAGGCTTTGTTATAATTAGCTTCATGGGAGTTTTATAGTGAAAGTAACACGAAGAAAGAAACCCCTAAGAACATTCTTAGCTTGCCTTATTTTAGTGGTTTTGAAAGCATAAAATCATTGTTAAAACCTTTTAATGTAAACCTCGTTTTTCTTATAATAACACACTCAAAGAATGTTAATAAAAAGTAGCCCTAAAGAAAACAACAACATAATATATAAAATTCCATGTTTGGACTGCCCACCTTTTTATACTGGCCAAACTAGCAAAGATTTAGATGTACGTATTAATCAGCATAAGTATTCAGTCAAAACTGGACAAGCTTCCATTGCTATATTCATTCATTTAAGTGAAAAATCTCACAGGATAAATTGGACAGAAAGTTCAGTGATTGCTAGATCGAAGATTTCTCTTCAAGAAATCTATTGGAGTCCGCTATTATCAAGCTTACTTCCAGTTGTAATTTTAATCTAGCCCTGGCATGTATTATTTGGACCCCTGTATTAGAAAAAATGTTCAAGAATGACCTAAAAAGATAAAATCACTGACTTAATTACAAGTTAGTTACTTGATATATATTTTCTATGCATCCGTATGTTTAATATAATTTGTTATTTGTAAAAATGTTCATCTTGCAAAAAGTTCTTATTGTTTACAAAAATGAGAATTATTTTGTTGTACTAAAATTTTTTAGGTGGTCAGTCACGACCCTGTATAATCTTTTAATTGTCCTGTCCCTGCTTCTGAACGGTTGATCCTAACCCTTTGTAAAACCTCTTAAATATTTAACCCTGTTCTGGCAGTTCTACTAATTCTTCAATTGTGTTGGATTCCAGGTAAACGTTTCCTTTATAATCCCCATCTGTCATTTATATGAGCTTTCTTTGTAAACTTACTTTTATATTTCTTCAATCTGCTAAGTAAAGGACGTAGTGTCGAAAGGCCTCACAGCACTCCAGTGTTTCCGTTTCCTTCGGGGATTTTATCTTTATATGTATATATATATATATATATGTGTGTGTGTGTGTGTGTGTGTGTGTGTGTGTGTATATATATACATATTTTTTTTGTTTTACATATTTCCCTGGGTTATTGGTATTTTTACAGGCTGGCAACAGAAACTTTATTTATCTGGCCTTGGAGTTCTGGTTTACGTAAAGGGAAATCGTAAAACAAATAAGAAAAAGGGGTAAATTTAGGAGTTGAAGGCTCTACTTCATAAGGAAATGTTACATAAACACATGGAATAAATTAAAGAATTATATATACAAAAGAAAGCATTTGAAGGGAAAATGGATAAGTAAATTCATAAAGGGCTTGCAACGCCTGAAGGTCCTTCTACTGGGGTCTTGACTAAGGGCAAGGCACAGTCCAAGATGAGTCCACTGCGAATAGGTCCCTCTGCAAGAGAGATTTACACATTACACATCAGTAAAGGAACAATATAACACCGAATCTGACTCGAGTTTGCACTGAGGGTGCCAAAAACTTGAGGAATGAATAACCACTTTACATTTGAACACAGGACATTGGAAATGGCCCTGGATAAACTGGCACAAGAACAGAAGTGAAATGCTGGTACTCCAAACTTTCTAAAGGGCAAACTGTCATGACTTCACCTTATGGGAAGCGGGTCTCTGGCGAAGAAGGACGAGGGACGATCACATGGATGGCAGTGCCCTTCAAGGATGACTAGAGTCTGGAGTCGGATGGGGGGGGGGGGAATGAATGGTCTCTCAGCAACTGTAAACTCGCCCGTGTGTATGGCTGTCCCCTCCTCTGTTACTGCATGGATCCTACTCACACAAGTAACTGCCTTCTGCTACTGCCATCTTTCCCTTACGAGGCACGTGGCTGGTGTCAGTACCGTGTGCAAACGATGTGTCATTCACCAGGTGGTCAGCGATTCAGTTGCCTCTTCCCCAGTCCTGCGAAGGTAAGACCATTCAGCAGCTTAATCTGCCTTTAGAAAGGTTGTTTTAAGCAGCTTAGTTGGGCTAAGCTGCTTAAGGGAGTGGAATTAAGTCTCCTCCCCTTCCCCTTTTTCATATGTGTCATCTCAATATCTGTTCCAGGTAAAAAGAAGGGCAGATCGAAATATTGATAACCTTACTCCGATTCCAAGGTCAAATACGATCAGCCATGCGGCGGCGACTTTATTCGCAATAAACAAAGGGTAAATTAGGTGGGGGGAAAGAAAGTATACCTTAGTTTTACCAGACCACTGAGCTGATTAACAGCTCTCCTAGGGTTTGCCTGAAGGATTAGACTTATTTTACGTGGCTAAGAACCAGCGTGGTTACTAGCAACGGGACCTACACATTATTGTGGAATCCGAACACATTATAGCGAGAAAATGAATTTCTATCACCAGAAATAAATTCCTCTAACTCTTCATCAGCCGGGCCGGGGAATTGAACTCCAGTCCATCGAGTGACAGTCCAAAGCTCAACCGACTCACCCAACGATGGGCTGTAGGAGGAGCGTGCAGTGACTTCTTGTAAATTATAATTATAGCATATATATATATATATATATATATATATATATATATATATATATATATATATATATATATATATATATATATATATATATATATATATATATATATATATACAGTATATATATATATATATATATATATATATATATATATATATATATATATATATATATATATATATATATATATATATATATATATATATATATATATATATATATATATATATATATATATACACATACTATATATTACCATTAATGAGAACAACACCACTATGCAGGTGATAAGTACGTGTAAGACATGTCCAAGTAAGAAGTTTCCTAATGAATGAATGACAGCAATAATATTGGTTGTTGCGAGAACTATTGTGAAACACAATCACACAAGGGAACGTGCGCAGATGTAACGGTTATCATGCAACTGGCTTATGTGTAGGAGCTGTTAGAGTACTGAGGAAAACTTGTACCTGATCTTTGATGGAATCAGGGAAAGACAACAAATATAGCGGGAGAAATGTTATTTGAATTGCATTGAGGATGAGCTGAACAGGAAATAATTTTTCGAGCGAATTTTATGAAATTATGTAATGAAATAGATGATAGTGTTAAATATTATGTTGATTGGACGTCGATGTTTCGTTGGAGAAATCTGTCACTGATAGATGTATGTTTGCATATTGCAACTACCTGGCTGTTTAATATCTTTATAGCTGAAGCAATGAGCCAAGTCAGGAATGGGCATGGAAAAGTTTTGTGATATAGGAAACGGAACAGGAATATAGCATAAAATGGTTGATGCTTAAATCTGATATAGTTTTTCTTAACAAGAGGTGAAGAGTTTATTAACAAAATTAATGACTGGCTGGTACTGATGACCAGAAAAATAAAATAATGAGTTCTGTTACAGATGATAGAGAATGCAAGTAAGTGACATGGAGTAAATGTAATTGATGACTAGAGGTATAGAAGAAAGAGGGGTGTCTGCGGAAACCAATATTGCTATGGAAGAGCAGATATCTGAACCAGCTCTCCCTTATACAAGACAGGGTGAATTCCAAATGGAAAGTAAAGGAAAGTGTTGAAGGCTATTGAACTACAGAAAAAAAGATCACTTTATTTTTGGTTTTCTGTAAAAGAAAACTATTGAGATGGCTCTTTTTCTGTAAGAACTTTTTCTGTCCTTCCTCAGATCTTAAAAGCTACTGAGGCTAGAGGGCTGCAAATTGGTAAGTTGATCATCCATCCTCCAATCATCAAACATATTAAATTGTGGCCCTTTAGCCGCATTAGTTTTGATTTTATTTAAGGTTAGAGTTAGCCGTAACCGCACGTCTGGCTGCACTATAGGTACCAACGACACAGGCCACCACCACCAGGCCGTGGCTGAAAGTTTCGTGGGCCACGGCTAAAGGTTTTATGTGCCGTGGCTGAAATTTTCATACAGTATCATCCGCTGTACAGAAAACTCGATTGGGCCGAGGAAACTTCGGCTCATTTTTTATTTGTTTCTTTTTGGTATTTAGTGATGTGAGAAATGCTAAAAAGGACACGGATGCATTTGAAAGTTTTTCGGCTGGGATAACTACTTATAGTTTAGAGAAGCTGGTAGTAAAAGTTAAATAATTTGTAGCTTTAAAAATGAACGAGAGCCAGTTAAATAAGAAAAAAACCCGATGCGATAAAAATATCAAGAACAAGATGGGTAAGTGCTTTGAGGGTAATTTGGTCACCTGGAGAGGATCAAAGCCCCGTAATTTTAATTGATTTGGAGACTCATTTACTGTGGCAAGTTATTGCCTAGAATTGAAATTGAAATGAGAATATATATCAGTTTAATTATGTAGTATATCTGTAACTTACAGATATTACTGTATTGATATCAAATCATTTTCCACTACTTTTGTTTAGTTCAAAGCTTAAATACTATAGCTTAAAATAGTTAAATCTATCATTCGTATGTAATGTAATAGAAATTGAATGTTTCAGGTAATTATAATTAGGTGGAGGTAACTAAAATCAAGTGTGATAAACTGTCTATAATCAAGTATGTATGTATATATATATATATATATATATATATATATATATATATATATATATATATATATATATATATATGTATATATATATATATATATATATATATATATATATACATATATATATATATATATATATATATATATATATATATATATATATATATATAAAATCAAATCTAAGTCACGTCAAGGTGAGTGAAAACCAGGACTTTGAACAAGTACTTTCATGGATTTTATTCTACATTTCAAGTTCACACTGAATACAAAAGAAGTTGACAGAGATTTATACACAAAAACAGAAGGAATTAGAGGCAGGGGTTACAATTTGTTAATCCTGAGCAGCATGTTCTTTAAACAAAAAGACAGGGGCAAAGGATCAAAGGGATAATCAGGGAGAGATTAACATTCCTGGTGGAAGTAACTTCAATGAAGACAGTCTCTGTGCAGATTTCTTTTCCATTGGTCATTGACCTTGTAGATAACTGTTGACTTATCCCAGTTCATCCACTTAAACATCTTAAGCCAGTGATCCACAATGCCATTATTTGATAAGCCTCTTGAAATGGAATATTTGTGTTGGGAACTTCTTACTTTTAGTCCTTTTGATGTTTGACCAATATAAATCTTATCACATTCTTCACAAGGAATAATGTATACAAAATTGTTTGAATAGGGTGGGCTATTCTTAATTAGTTTATTTCTTAAAATATTATTATTTCTAAATACTAAGTTAATATCAATAGTTTTTAAAATGGGCACTGCAGGAATGAAATTAGGATGAAATGGTAAACAGAGAATATCTTAT
>NC_089781.1:63683350-63690850 GCF_040412425.1 Macrobrachium rosenbergii | reverse complement strand
CTTTGTAAAAATGCCTTTTCCTTCTATATGTCGAACGATTTAGAAGTCAATTTAGGGATGGATTACAACAAACTCCACACACAAAATTTTTTGTCATGTATCTCGGTTAGTAAGTTGAAAGCCAGAGCAAAAGTAAGGTAAGCTTTAGCAGCAGTAAATCTTGAAGATCTTTGCTCATCATAAACACAGGAATTTATATTCAATTTATTTCTCAAACGCGGCTTTCAATTTTGCACTTAATCATTTGGTTATCTTAAAAATCTACCACATTTTTCATTTGTATAATAGTATTAGTTATATTTAATTTAAACTTTGTATCACAAAGTTTGTTAATATATTTTTCAGTATTTTACGTGAAGTATTTCCCAGCCATTATTAGTATTGTTTCTTTAGAGATTCAATGTACGGTAATCTTTACATAATTTCCTACAAACCATCTTATGTTGAAGAAAATGCGCTGATACCTTTTGCCTTAGCCCTGGCAGGAACTTATTCTTTGTCATCCTTTACTAATGTCTTATAAAGGAAAGGCAAGAAACCTCTGCGATCGTTTATCATGTTTGTTTATAGTACACCTGTTTCACAAAGACTGAGAAGTACCTCTGGTACTTAAGTTTATCCTACAAAATTAATACAGAACCTTTAGATGTAAACTGAACATCAAGAATCTACGCGAGCATCGTTGTCTTTGGAAAGGGGTTTGTATTCTTGCTTGATTAAGAATGCCCTGATTCTTCTGACGACCTCAAAATGTCCACCTATCGGAGGAATGTCAATTACTGTGATCTTCTTCAATGAAAGTTCGCATATCTGGCATATGGTTTTGCACTCCTTGCAATATATTTGATTCATGGCAAGAGCGAATAGTTTTTTTTCTGAATAAGAATGTCGTAATCATTCAAAAATGTTAGTAATATAAGAAATTTCCCCATTTATTTTACGCTCTCCGATTGGCTTTCCTATTCCAATATAATTTATTATGATATCCTGACAATAAAAAGGCCATACTCTTTTGCTTAATGAGCCGTGTTGCGAATTATTAGCCAGTATACATTATAACTGTTGTCAAACTAAGACTGACGTTGTCTTAATCTTACGCTTCTGTGTGAAAATACTGTGCACGTTCTAACTATAATGTTGAATCGAGGTTGATAGCCTTGCTATATATTACTTGCTTATTATTAGAAGATAAAAGGTAGACAAAGAGGTATTGCGCAGTCTATTACTCTTTGATCGAAACTAACACTCTAATAATGTAATTAAATAATTGGTCTCAACAAGTCTAAGGTTTGTTGTTGGGTCTTGTCAAGTTTGGATCTTTGTTTCAAAATCTGCGAATCTTTCTCATGAGCAAAAAGACAGGTTGTTGCTTGCGGATAGGACCTGTGAGTTGTTTGTTTGTTGACACAATTACCTGGCAAGCTGGGACTCTACTACTCTAGTAGTCACAACATGAGTAAAATGTTCTCACAAGTTCTGAAGAGAAGAAAAGAAAGAAGTTCTCTAAGCAGTACAGCCTAACCTAGAAAAGAAGCTTTCCACCTTGTTTTCTGGGTATCTCTTATGTTTCCCAAGAGTAACTAGCCACGTGGCCTAGAATGACAAATGCCTCAGCGTTCACATCTCTTTTATCAATTGCTTTGGTGGTCATTCGTGAAAGTATTTTATTTTTGGAAGTGAATAATAATAAGAAATGACAAGATCCCTGAACAAATTCTTAAATTCTTGGAGTTGTTAGACAGTTTAGAACCACTCCCTGTTTCTTCTTATTTATTTATTTTTTTTTTTATTAAGGAAAACCTTTCGTCAACTTCCCTATGCATCTGGTACCAGAAGATGCCTGATACAGGATAGATCAACCGGAAATTGTGGTCCTTGATTCAAATTATAATTAATATGTGATCATGAATAAAATACTTACCCAAGAACTTAAGTATGTCGGTTATGTAGAATCAAACATGAATTATAAGTTTAAATATCCATGAATTTCAATTTTAAAGGAAGTTTGTTCGTTCTATATTACAGCAGAGTGTTTTTATGTGTCCTGAACAACATACATATTCAAGAACTTGTGCAGCCTCTGTTCTTAACCTAGTAGATATTCCATTTAGTAGATAACCTTGTTCATCAATATTAGGAGCGTTCGAAATACATAGACAGATTTTAAAATTGTTTTTGTTAATTTTTCAGCAAATTTAGAAGAAATATGAAAGGCCGATTGTCACGTTAAGTGATGGTTTTGCATATAACTGCTGGTTCCCCGCTCGTTCCATTTGTGGATTGCTGCCTCCTTACCTTCAAGTTTTTTTGTTGTGATGTTTTCGTCGGTGAGCTGCCGTTTTTCTTTCTTCAGTCGGGTCTGGTAGGGCAGCAAATAAGTAGCGGCAGTTATAAAGCAAAAGCAGGCATTTTGGGTCGACGTTGGTCGAGTTTTGAGCAACAAATTGGGAGCACGGCTACAAGTGGAGCACGTCGTAGAGGTGGAGTGTGACCTTGAGTAGTCGATGTGACCACGAGCTGCTCATCTTTGATGACAGCGTGAGGCTGTCCTGACGTCTCCATCAGGGGTATTCTGGTTTTTTAAAACCGTCTTGTCCCTGTTGTGCAGCTGAGGGCTGTCTTGGTGACCCGATGGAGGACGTATGTTTGGTATTTTTTTTTTGCCTGCTGTTTTTTATTTTTGCCTTTTTTTTTAAAGCTACTTTTTTTGTTTATTTTAACTGGATTTTGTTTAGTGCTGCCTTTTGGCTTTTTTTGTATTTATGGTTTTATCTTTTTGCCAGACCTGACTCACTTGTAAATATTATAAATAAATTAATATTAAGCTCATTTATTGTTTTTGTTGTTTTCCCCTCCTTTGTTTGTTGCATCTGCCGTCAGTCATGACAGCCCCGTCCTGAGTATATTAAAGAACCTGCATAACGACCCACTCGGGTCGTTACACCGATAATATCTTTATGTTAGATATGTAGATGAACACGTGTTCTGCCTCACAAAGTAAAAGTGGCCATCTCTTTTAGATTTTCCAGTTACCATTCCCTTGAGGTTCATTAACTGCTTTCTAATGGAAAATGCAATATTTTTCCTTCCATTTTTCTGAGACTTCTCTGTTTAACTGAGTTCTTTCTTAAGGTCGATCTGGAGGCCCTCAAAATGTTAAGCACGAAATTCGGATAGTAAATACTCGTTCTACATTAGCCTGGTCTGTTTAATCATTCGCTCCGATGTTTTTTTTCTTATATATGAGCCATAAATATCTCTGATTTCCTTGTGAATAAAAGTATTGACTCTCAAAGGATAGAAACTATCGATCTTTGTTAGCCTTATTGTGAAACCGATAATTTTTTTTTTAAACCACCCACTTGTTGGCTTTAAGTGTACATAATATGAACACTGCTCTAACATATTTAATCTAAACAAATCTATATGGTCACTTGTCACTGTCTTTTTTAACTAGAGATTTCATGTTTAAAACTCATTTTCTACTTTATTTTATGTATATAGGATCTTTTCGTGAAATTCTTTTGTGTAAAGACAAAACTAAATTAACTTATTATTTTTATAAAGTAAATTCCTTATCACTAGGTGTTCATATATCTTCATGCATTAATTTCTTTTGAGGAAATGATTTATTTCTGCTGCATGTGCGACAGAAGCTAAGTACAATTATGCTTATTATCACATCATGATTGACACAACTTCCTGTTGAGTCTTTTTTTATTGTAAAAAAATATATATATCTGATGCTTCCATTTTAGATATTCACCTTTGCCTATCCATTATATATATATGACATCTTTAATAATCTTGTTATAAATCTTTCTTTTTTCTCTCTACACATCCCCTTTGCCTGTTTGTTTGTCTGTCTCTTTGTTTCGTGCTCACGTTCAACATATATATATAATATACATAAAGTTTGTCATAAATCCCAAACTTGCCATTCTATCACCTTCTTTCTTCCTAAGTGAAGCCTCGTTCTGGTCTCTTGTGAAATAAGGCATTACCGCGTGTAACATCTCGTTCAAGATTTGAATTTGGAATAGATAGGTAGAAATAGAGTAGTAACGATAACAACGACATCATCTCAATATAGCCCAGCATGTGTTGCAGCGCAGTTTACACGCACAAGGACAAAGCGTGGAAGAACAACAAAATAGGGAGCGGAGTTTCCCTTAGAGATTCAGTATATTTCCCCTTTAACTTCAAAATACAAATAAACTTTTTTGATTTTCAGTAATATCTAAATATGTATTAGATGTAACAGAAAGCCATGAAAGGCTATCCAAACGTCGGTGCAAAACAGCCTTCCTTCTTCCAGACAGTTATACTGTGAAAACCATCACTCAGTAGTCCAAGAAAAGTAGTCATCCATGGAATACGAGGAACAATTAATAATTCCATTGAAATAACCACTACTTATAATGTTTAAATCAGTATTATTGCTAGTGTTAGTTGAATTACTATAACAGTTACTTTAATTCAAAGACATTTTTTACTTTTAAATTAGTAGTTAGCCTTAACATTATCGAATGTTGAGAAAGGAAAAATCTTGATTAAGCAGCTCGGAATATGAAAACGGTTTATTTCGTTCATAATCCCATAAGAGGCTTATGTTTTCCTTATCGCTCACATTTTATGGGAAAAAATATCGACTCTTTCAATGTATTTTAAACTTTAAAGGACTATTAATTTTCAGTGGCAAAATGCACTGTCAAGATTAAATGGAAGATATAGCCTATACCTTTAATGTTTAACATCTTTGCTCCAGATTTGAGGTCTAAAAAATTGTATTTCATCAATTGATAATATCAACCATAAAAACTAAAAACATACCATCTAATAACAATTTAACAAGGTTTTTACATGAAAAATATATATATATATATTATAGTATATATATTTATATATACTTTATGTAAAATTATAATACTTATATATATATTTATATATATATATATATATATATACTATTTTATATAATATGTATATATAATAGATATGTAATTACTTTTAGACACAATGCCCTCTTATCTTCTCCTAGATTTTCAAACATGGTTATTTTCAAAGCCGTAAAATCAAGTGCAAGAAATTGAAGTGCCGTGGTCAGGTAGGCAACCGACCTCCTTGTGACTGGTGACACAGTTCGTTTACCTTCGACCAGGAATTCATATTCCAAGCCACTTCAATTTCTTGCACTTTATATCTTATTACAACTCTTATACACAAGCATATCAAAGTAATCAAAAGACTCAAGAAATTAAAAGTGCACTGTAATATTGCTATTACATATGTCTCTCTCGCAAAAGTGACCAGTAGATTATTTATATATATATATATATATATATATATATATATATATATATATGGATATAATATTTAACATATATTTATATCCAAACTGGGACTATAATATTTCTTGTAGATAAACTGTTGTCTTTGGTTCCAAAATTGAACAAATTTTCCCCTTTATGACTTCTCCAAGTGTGCATTTTATGAACAATGGAAATTATTTGAATTTGCCTTTCTTCCTGGATTTACAATTAAAGGATTCTGGGTCAATTAGAAGGACAATAATTTGGAATTAGAATTCTTTTATATTAGGGGATCAGCCGGTTTCAGACTTTTTTAAAGACAGGTTGTTGATATATAGGGGTTTGTTAAAGGACATTATATGGAACTTCTGGGAAAAAATTTTTGTTCAATGACCTTAGGTTTTGTGATGCCAGAACGATTTTCTAATCCAAAAATGGCCATTTTCAAAATGCATCTTCCTCCTTTTCCTTTTTTTTTTTAGGGATGAGATTTGAACCACGTATAAAACACATATGATCCTTCAATAAAATTCCTGAGGATTTTGATTTTTCAATTCTTCTTCAAAGATATGAATTTTTTTTTAATGAAATTTTCCCCAGGAAAAATGACAGAAAAAAAAATGCCAAAAATCAGAAACTCAAAATATTAAAAATCCCCTGGCATTTATTAAACTACCATGTTTCCATGTTATATATAAAATTTCATTTAGATTGGTCCAATACTAAGGGAGAGATGCATTTAAAGGCAGAAAAACTCATGTTTTGAGAAATGCGGGCCTTCAAGTTTTAGTTACATAAAAAAGTAAAAGGGACTACAAAGACTGTGTTACAATTAATTTTATGGTTTTAATTTTTATTTTGGGTATTAATTAATGCAAAATGATTATAAATAAGAATAATAATTGATTATTTATGAGCCTAATACACATTATCATAAATTTTAGGTTCCTGGTCCCCCGCGTCTGATCTTTTTGCAAGGTATTACTCTAGGGTATCATAGCTGCCTACACTTTTTATTAGTGTCTCGAATCATCCCTTGCCAAATGGATCCTGGGAATTACTTACATTCACAATTAGGAATTCGTGATTCAAGTAATTCATCAAGTCTTGCTTCACTTATTATGATCATTTTATTTTCAGGATCGTCTATAATATCAGCCTCGAGCTACTGCTTTCTTTTCTAAAATATCTTTTGCCCTTTGGTAGTGACAAACAAATAAAGAGGCGTTTAGGGGTGGATGTGGTTGGTCTCTGGTCAGCAGAGATCGCTGCCTGCACCGTTTGATGGAGTGACAGCTCTCTCTCTCCGTCGCTCCATTCCCCTCTATGGCACTAATTTCTTGAACTCTTTCTTCTATTTCTTACTGGACTTTTCCACTTGGCTTTTCCACATTCTAGAAGCATGAAGTGACTCTTGGACCTTTTAGGCATGGTGAAAAAACAAAAACACCAGAAAATAGAGAGTTCAGTCAAGGCTAGCGAGGGTGAAAACGTGTCCTTCTGGTTTGGAAGTTTATAGGCAACTCTCTTTTTACAGTCAGCGTCATGGCATGACGTGTGCGTTGTCATGGCTAGGAATAACTAAAAGGTGCCAAATAAGGATATTATTGACATTATACATTTCATTTCAAAGGAAGTTTTCATAACAATATATCACTAAAAAACTATACCAGACTAAATCATTTGCGCTACTGTTGTTTTTCTATGGGTATATAGTTATTATTACATTTTTAGGCCATAACTAGAGAAATAAAGGCAAATTTTAGCATAATATTTCGTGGACACATTCTTGAACCCTATGAAGCCATAGAATTTTTTCAGCAAATCAAATTTTAAAGATTTTACTTTTTAGCGGCGATCCTTAAAGGTTTATTTACAGAATTAAATTAAACAATATAGACAAAACAGAATGCAAATGTTAGCCAATGGGCATACTCATTAAGATGTATAACCATTTAGGAAGCAATAATGCAGTGATTGGTAACAAGCAAGCTAAGTAATAAGAGACCAATGTTTAATACAATTATTCAGTTATAATAATAATAGCTTAGTCATGCCCACATTTACACTAAATTATCTCAGTTAGTATGCTGCAAAGTTAGAACTCACGATGGGGAAAATAATTCATATAAAATTTGGCGAGGCCACAGCGAACTTCAGGAATCGGACTACAACCAGGAATAGGTTC
>NC_089781.1:63670850-63678350 GCF_040412425.1 Macrobrachium rosenbergii | reverse complement strand
ATACATACATTACTGGCTGACCTAACAATATACAGAATGATAATAATACATGAAAGGTAACAATGACGGTATCTAAAATATTTGCATAAAAGACATGCAGGGAGAGAATTTGTTTTTCTCTCAACTGCATAGTTTTTTCCTCCCTTATTACTCATCGCAGGAGAAGGCAGATTTGATCGTGGGCCTGCCACATGGGCGCTACAGGACTCCTCTAAGGAGGCCAATGTATGTAGCCAGTGTCTGGTACGAATGCAGGTTTCAACCAGTCATTTGAAAGCCACGGTGTCCTCCCGTCTACTGTCATCTGGTACCCCATTGGTTGTCTCTGCAGTATGTAGTGTGATCGGAGTAGGCTATGGAGAGGGTTATGTGTGTCTACCTGATGAACGCATATTTTGCGTTCTGTAAATCTTCGAGGACACACACTTTTCTGTTTCTTAGTAGGTTGTCTTGCCTGGTATTATTTTTTATCACTTTTCTGGTGTCAGATGGCGAAGTTGGGTTAATTTTCTTGGAAGACATCTGCTGGCAACGTCAATGCTTTGCCATACGGGATTTCTGCTGGAGATGAGTTGAACACTGCATGCAGTGTTGCTCTCAGTCGTAGAAGAACCCATGGCAGTTCTTTTCTCTAACTCCCACCCTGGCATCTAGCGGTGAGTGTTGTTTTTAATGATTGGTGCATCCTCTCAATGATTCCGTTGGCTTCAGGGTTGCAGGCCGTCGTATGCGTTATTTTCGTCCCCTGACTGTCAGCGAAGTTGTTCCACAGGGCGGATGTGAAGTTAGCTCCCCTATCGCTGGTGATGTTCTGGGGGACTCCATGCCAGCTAACCCAGTCAACAAGGGATTTAATGCAGCTCTGTGCCGTCTGCTGTCGGATGAGTATTGCTCCCAGCCACCTGATGTTCCTGTCTGTTATGGTAAACAGATATTTGCACCCTTCTGAGGTGGGTAGAGGTCCTAACTATGTTAACATGTATGTGGGGAAGTTAGTGGTTCTTTGATTTGAACTCTTCTATCCCGTTTTCGATGTGCCCTGTGACTTTTGGCGCCTGGCACGGGATGCATTCTCTTGTCAGAGTCTTCATGTCTCTTCTCATCCCCCACCAGATGTACTGCTCTGCTATGATTCGGATGGTTGATCGACCCGATGGGTGAGATAGGTTGTGGGCAAGAGTGAAGGCTCTCCTTCTTAGTCCCTCTGGCAAGTATGGTCAAGGGCATCTGGTACTCATCCCACAGGTGACGGTCATCATTCCACTGTTGATTGACAGGTTGCTCCATGTGAGGTGGAGTTTGATCCCACAGCCACTGCAGCCCTTGTCATCCTTCTGCGCTCCTCTATCTCGGGATAGGCTATCCTGAGTAGGATGGTATTAGCACAGTTTCTTAGTAGGGCATCCACAACGGTGTTTGCCAACCCTTCAGGTACTTTGTGATGCAGGAGTGCTCGACTATCGCTGACAGGAGCCATTGTTGTTGTGCTGACCATATGTCTGCTGACTATGTGAAGGTGTGAACTAGTGGTTGATGATCCGTTTGCACCACAGGCTCTCTTCCCTCGAGCATGTGGCGGAAGTGGCAGACTGCTTTGTAGAATGTGAGGCGCTCCCTGTCTATTGTTGACTAATTCTGCTCTGCTATGGTTAGCTTTTGGCTGTAGAAGGCCAGCGGGCAATGACCATCATCAGTATCCTGCTCAAAATATGATGCTCCTTCGCCATATTACTTGCGTCGGTTGTCAGTGAGGACCTATGGGGTAAAGGAAATATTAGTGTTGTTGCAGAGGTTATTGCTTCTTTCGCTAAAATAAATCCTTTGTATTGACGTTCTCCCCAATTTAATTTCTTTTTATTTTCTTTATGGCATTCATAAATGGGATTCACTATTTTTGCAATGTGTGGTATGAATTGGTAGTAATAATTTATTAAACCTGAAAATTCTTGCACTGACTTCACTGTTGTTGGTTTGGGGAAGTGTTATTGCTTTCAATTTCTCTGGGAGAGGTTTAATGCCTTTTGGACTCACTTGGTGCCCCAGAAACTTCACCATTTTCTTTGCCCATTCACACTTGTCTTCCTGCGCCATGAGTCTGTTTTCTCCCAGTCTTTGTAACACTATTTTCACATCTTTGAGGTGTTGTTTTAATTAAATTTGGGCTGAAGGTCAGTATGCCATCAACATATAACACACAGAATGGAAGGTCCCCGAACAGCTCGTCCATCAATCTTTGGAATGTCACCCCTGAGTTACAGAGGCCAAAACAGCTGTAGTTGAATGTGTAGATGCCAAATGGGGTGATGACTGTTGTCTTCTCGATATATTCTTTTGCTACCGGGACTTCGAAATACCCTTTAGCAGATAAATTTTTGTGAATATTGTTGCTCCTTACATTTGATTTGTTATGTCTGCTATATTTAGTAGAGGGTGTCTGTCTAGTTTTGTCTTCACATTCAGCTGTCTGTAATCTCCACAGGGGTACCATGCTTCGTTTGACTTTGGTACCATGTGTAAGGGTGATGACCATGTGCTGGGGGCTCTCTGGCATATTCTCGCTTCTTCCTTCTCTGAATCGCCAGTGGATCGGGGCTCTTCGGTCTCTATGTGGTGCTGAATGGTGTGCTTTGCTGTTTTTGTTAGGTCACGCTTCAGGTCATCTTTGAAAGCTTCTTCATACTCTTGTATTATTTCTATCATCTCTTTCGGTGGGATGTCAGATGTGATGGGGCATATTTTTCCTCTTGTTGACTCGTTGAGGCTTTTGTTGTTGCATGTCTGCTCTGCTTTTAAGGAGATGACATCTGTGTTGTTCTTGGGGTCAGCTGTTTAGCTGCTATATCGACTAGTAGGTTGTGAGCTGTTAGGAAATCTGCTCCTAACACCATGGTCATGTTTGCTGTGATGAACGACCAGTCATATTCTTTCCCATTGAGAGCAATTTTCATCTTCCACATTCCATACATTATCAGTGGTTGAGTCTTATGTTCGGGCTGACTGGGATGAATGATCTGCATGCTTTAGTGTCCACTAAGAACTCCATGTCAGATCTTTCATCTTTTAGGAAGAGGTATGTTTGTCCTTTTCTTTCGTACCTGGAAGTAAGACAATGGTGAGCAGGCGCGATTTCTTTTACGAGACAACCTGTCTGCTCACAGCTGATGCTAGCATGAATGGGTCATGTCTGTGACCCTACCACATGTTTTTTTGAGAATAGGCAGCCCCTGTTGCACTGTTTCCAGTAAAAGCATATGGCCTCTGGAGGTTCTTGTTTCTTCTGTTTATGCTTCCCTTTGTAGTCCTGTCTGGGGATGTGTCTTTTGTATATGGGGGCGGCTGGCTCGTCTAGATTGCTGTCTGATTCTGTGTCTGAATTCTGTTTGGTCCGATGTGGTGCAGCTCTGCTGCTGCTGGCTGTAAGGGTCTGCTGCTTTGTGGGCCATATGAATCTCATCGGCCATTACCAGGAACTCTTCTAAGGGCATAGTGGAGGCTTTGTGCATGGCTGCTACTGTCTGGTGGGGTAGTTTTGTGAGGGTACCGCTCTTTTGAGGTCTGTCCAAGGTTGACTTGGGTTGGTCACCCTTGGCAGGAAGTGTGATGAGCCATTGCAGTTGCTTGTACATGTGTGATGGCCTCTCGTCTCCTATCGGGGTTCCCACATGGTTGAGGAACTTCTTGGCTTTCTGGGCAGGCAGCATGCTAAAGGATGACTTCAATATGTCATAGGTGATGGGGGATTCCAGTTCCTTGAGCCATCCTACTATCTGCTTGAAGACGCCGTCCATCAATAATTCGAGGATGACGTCTGCTTTCTGCATCGCTGAGGTGATTGTCTTTGTGCGAAAATCGTTTTCACACTGAAGAACCATGCCTCTGGGTGGTGGGGGATATGTAGGCGGATGCGAGGTCTTTGCTAATGGCTTTAGGGTTGCTGCTGGTGGCTTGGTTAGACATCTCTCCAGTGGTCACCAATGTGAGTGAGGTACAAATAAGATACAGAGGTCTACAGCTTACGAAATTTACTTACAAAGCTTTTACATGGGTCAATAGCTCATGTGACCTGCAAAGTAGTCGCTACCTTTTGACAGATAGAGGAAGGGATTAAATTCAAGCATGTGTGTTTCTTCACAGACATGAATTTACATATGGATGGATACAAGACATCTGATTGACAATTATACATACATTACTGGAAAACTGGCATAACAATGTACAGGATGATAATAGATGAAAGGTGACAATAACGGTGACTGAGACATTTGCATAAAAGATGTGCAAGGATGAATTTGTGTTTCCCCTGACTGCATGGTTTTTCCTCCGCGTTACTCATTGCTGGAGAAAGCAGATTTTGATCGTAGGCCTATCATGTGGGTGCTACTTATATGGCTTATTTGTTAATACAATAAAGATTGTTTTTGTGATTCCCATTGTATCGTCTAGTGCAGAATCAAGATATCTTAATCTATAGACTAGATTTCTAATTACACGCATTTCATCAGTAAATTCAATGGTATTAAACGTAGTGCTCTTAAATGCAAGCACATAAATACTAAATGACTTCATTGGTGCTGGCCAGACTGAAAATATACATAAATGGAAAAGTAGGTTTTCTGTATACAGGGTATTCAATTCCGTTATATCTTGTAAACAGCAATAAAGGCAAGAAAAAAATGTGCCCGAGTTTCTTCAGAGCACTTGAGTTTTCTGTAGAGCGTATAATGCTGTATGAAACTCTCTATGTGCTGCAGTATGAAACTCTCAACCACAACCGGGTAGCACTCAGTTGCTCCCCAGATGCGGTCAAGTGAAGATTTGTCAGCAGCTGGAACCTCTAGCAGTGACAGACGCACAATCCATGGCTAACCTTAACCTTCAATAGAATCAAAATTATTGAGGCTAGAGGCTGCAATTTGGTGTTTGATGACTGGAGGGTGGATGATCGACATACCAATCTGGAGCCCTCTAGCCTCAGAGTTTTTAAGATCTGAGGGCGGGCAGAAAAAGTGTGGATGGAGAGACAAAGCCATCTTGAAACTTTTCTTTTACAAAAAACTAAAACAGGGTTGGCTACGATCATTTTCTATACCCATTGTGAATCCATCGATTTCACTAGTTTGCCTATTTCCTAGGCAATCGTACATTATGCTCTTTATTAACCTATACCATTGTACGTTTTTTATTAGCGTTGTATGATATTTTGCTCTCAAAATTTTTCGTATAATTATTAGTACTAAGGATTAACCTGGTGATAACAAAATTTTGAGAGTAATATTTCCTGTTGAACTCAAATTAACAATGTTTTATAATTAGTTTGATCAGCTCTATCAATGCCAGATCCTGTTATCTACTGTCTAGGGTACTAGATAAAAAGTTCATCAGATCATCCTTAGAAATTTTGATGAACAAAAAGTTCACATCAAAACTCACAAGACCGGAACCACTACTGATCTAGTCTTTACGGTAACTTATCTTCCTTAAAAATTTTGGATGATATTGATATTTTGTATTCAACAAATCCATATTAGTTCATCAAAATATTAACTTGCATCAAAATATTTGTCATGTTCATGCATCTGGATGTACAGTTGTCACTGTTTCCCACTAGTAGCTGCATACAAGAGGCATTCCATGTTTTCATGTGCACTTTGATTAGACTATGGATTGAAGTAAAAAACTAGTTATTTTTCGCGGATGGTTAATTCCTGGTAGCGCCTCCTGACTTACGGGTAAATTCATGATCTTTCTATTGATTATCTTTCTTAATAATAACTGCGTTTATTTTAATGATCTTTTTGTTTTCTATAAAAAAAAAACTATGAAGATGGCTTTGTCTGCCCATCCGCACTTTTTCTGCCTGCCCTCAGATCCTAAAAACTACTGAGGCTAGAGTGCTGCAAATTCGTTTGTTGATCATCCGCCCTCCAAACATTAAACAAAACAAATTGCAGCCCTCTAGCCACAGTAGTTTTTATTTTATTAAAATTAAGACCATGGATCGTGAGTCTGTGAATGCTAGAGGTGGCAAACGCCGACGCATCTTCACTTGACCGCATCTGGGGAGCAACTGAGCCCTGCCCGTTTGTGGATGAGAGTTTCTAACTGCAGCAGACTGAGAATTTCATACGCTCTACAGAAAACTCGATTGCGCCGAAGAAACTTCAGAGAATTTTTTACTTGTTGTTTTTGTAGTATGGCCCAACCCCATTTTTTCATGCAAAGGGTCCCCTTTTGTAGATGCATGCTGTGGCTTTCGGTTGTTTGAAATCACATGTTTCAAGATGAATGAACTTTGAATAGCTGTTAAGCACTTTTTCTCCTTCTTCCCCGATTTTGTCCACTTAAGTTCAGTGGTTTTAAAGTCAGATAAGCATCATCTTTATGGCCTCTTCTTTTGGCTTTATTCGTTGTAGTCTGCTCAAGCCCTTATGATTTTTATTCTTGTACTTCTTCTCATAGAAGTTCTTTTTTTTTTATTTCTTCTTAGTATCAAAAAGATTCTCTTTATGTTTATTTTTCAGCTAACCTTTTCCAATTCACACCTCTGGTCTTTTGAAGGAATTCCTCATTACTTTTTTTTTAATCTTTATTTTTATTATTATTATTTTTTTTTTCGAGGAGACCGTTTGCCACAAAGCTTGCATTATGATGGGATTTATCATTAATTTCATTCTCAGTTTGTTTTTTGCTATATTTGTTCCCAATAAAGTAATAATTTTAATGTAGTTATCTAGCTTAAATTGCAATAAATTTCTATAACAGCCTTGCAACTATATGCGGATGTATAATGACTTTAGATGACATCTCCCCATCATAAGCGTGATCACTCTGTGCAAGGAAATAATACAATAATGACATGCATTATGAAAGTCTCCTTAAGCATTTTTCAAGAAAAATTTATATTTTGAGTCCATCGAATTGTTCCTGATCGTTATTGTTCACCTGGTTGTTCTTGAATATTCTTTTTTTTCTCAGGTTACAGACATTAAGAGAAGAAAAATCTAATACGCATTTGATAATCATGACAAATGAATTTAAAAAAAAAATCTGTTTAATTTATAATCAATTATTTCCATATCGTTTATTGTTTATTATAGAGAGTTTGGTTCATATTCTACTGGGCATAAAAAGAATGACGGTCATATCCTGAAATAATTTGATATAAGATAAGCCATCAAAGGCTTTGAAGCATCATCAATACGATATGATTATTACAAAATATAAAAACACTAATTAATAAATATCATGAGCGTTTTTATATAAAAACCTGGGTTCGCAATTCATTACCAATTATTCTTTAATGACAGTTATTATTAATAAATTCCAACTAACTCACTATTACTGTAATTAATAAAACCCACAAAAGGCCTCGTGAAATACAGTAAGCATTCGTGTATACAATCTGCAGCCACCCACCCACACACGCACACATATGGGATGCGCTCGCAGAAAAAGATGAAAGGAAAGATCGTAGACCATGCAGAACGCTTCATATATGTA
>NC_089781.1:63650850-63658350 GCF_040412425.1 Macrobrachium rosenbergii | reverse complement strand
AGTCAAGGCTAGAGCATGAAAAACGTGTCCTTCTAGCTTGGAAGTTTATAGGCAACTCTCGGCCACAGTCGGCGTCATGGTATATGGCGTGTGCGTTGTCATGGCTAGGAATAACTAAAAGGTGCCGAGTAGGATATTATTGACATTATCATTTCATTTCAAAAGGAAGTTTTTCGTAATAAATATCATAAAACTATACCAGACTAATCACATTTGCGCTACTGGTGTTTTATGGGTATATAGTTATTGTTACATTTAGGCCATAACTAGAGAAATACGGCAAATTTTAGCATAATATTTCATTGGACATTCTTAGACCCTATGAAGCCATAGATTTTTTCAGCAAATCAATTTTTAAAAGTTATTGGGTTTTTTAGGCAGCCGATCCCCCTTAAATCAGAATGTATGCAAAAAAATATATATATAGACCTACACCTTCAGTCTATAAAAGAAGCTTTGCAGTATTTCAGAAGAAAAACTATCCATTCAAAAAGAAAAATACCTTTGGTAAAAATTTTGTGTTGAACACAATTCAAGTGCTCATTAAACAACACCTAGTAAGTTTAGAAGTCATTTTATCCGACTAAATAGTATGCAATAAATAAGACAAGACATCAAAAAATCTTCTGTTTGGCTAAGCCTTTCCAAGGACTATGAAAACTTGCTACCTTTACAACCACTGTATGTGTGAAACCAGTTTCTCAAAATTTACCAAGTTAAAGTCAAGGAAGAAATCGTTCTTGATACTGAATTTCGAAGGCGTGTCACAACATAAAACCATTTCTGTATGGGTCATTGGAATGATGTACAGTATAATTTTCCATCAATATGAAATCTTTGAAAGAACCCTGCCCTAGACAGTGAATGGCACAATCTGACATTGATAGAGTTTCTTAAACTAATATAATAAATTATTTTTGCTATGTTCAACATTTACACCTACCTGTATAGAGGCTTTCTGTGTATCACCAGGTTAATCCTTGACTGAAAATTATACAAACAATTTTTTTAAAGCAGATATAAATCTGCAATGCTAATAAAAAACTGTACAATAGTACAGGTCAAACCAAACAGCATAATGTCAGATCCTATGAAATAATGAACACAGGCAAACTAGTGAAATCACCTTATGGATTCACAAGGGTATAGAAAATCATCGTGGCCATACCTGTTTTAGTTTTTGTAAAAGAAAAGTTCCAAGATGGCTTGTCTCTATAACTTTTTCTGTTCAACGCCTCAGATCTTAAAAACTACTGTCACAAATATGCTGCTCCAGATGGGATGTCGATCATACTCTCAAGTCATCAAACATAACTTAGCCTCTAAACTCAATAATTTTGATTTCTCCATTTTTAGGTTAGCCATGGATTAAAATCTTCACTGCTAAAGGTTCCAACTTGTTCATAATAAATCTTAATATCTGAATTTATCTGAAAGCAGCAAATTTTGGCAGATTATTTTGTGGTTAGACTTAAAATGTAAAAACTTAGAGTTTTTGCAGCATTATATGCTCTTTAAGATTTTAACTCAAGTGTTTGAAAACCATTAAATTTTCAAGGTTTTATTGCTGTTTTACAAGATATAACAGGTAAAATAATGTAATACAGAGGTACCTTCAGAATTTCATTTTACTGAAAGGATAAAACTGGCAGCATATATGAAGTCATTTAGTATTTATGTGCTTGCATTTAGCCATGTCGATTAATACCGTTGTTTTTCACCCCTGAAATGGCTGTCCCCTGTAAATAGAATAACAATTCTATAGATTAAGATATTTTGATTCTGCACTAGACGATTAGAATGGGAATCACAAAACAATCTTTATTGTAATAACAAATAAAGCCATATAAGTATCACCACTGATAGGCTACGATCAAAATCTCCATTCATCCAGCAATGAGTAACACTTGTTATGGAAAAACCATGCAGTCCATTAAACACAATTTGCTTCTTGCCAAACGTCTTTTTATGCAAATGTTCATCTGATCACCAATCCTTTACATGTTGTAAACATTTTATCATTCTGTACGTTGTTATGCCGGTTTTCCAAAGTAATGTATAAATAATTGTCAATCAAGATTTCTTGTATCCATCCATTGGAAATTCATGTCTGTTAGAAACACTATGCATGAATTTAAGCCCTTCTCTATCTGTCAAGGTAGCGACTGCTTTGCAGGTCACATGAGCTATTGACCCATGTAAAAGCTTTGTAAGCACTAAATTTTCGTAAGCTGTTTTTCTGTATCTTACAACTGTACCTCAATTTCACATTTATTTTCTCTTGATCAGATGTCTTCCCAAGCCATCAAGAGCAACCCCAAAGCCATTAGCAAAAACCTCGCAGCCGCCTCTCTTACATTGATCCCCACCATCCTTGGCATGGTTCTTCAGTGTCAAAACAATTTGCAATGCACAAAGACAGATCACTATCAGCAGCGCCAGAAACTGAATGTCCTTAAATTATGCATGGGTAAAGGAGATAAGCAGATAGCAGGATGCTCAGGAACTGGTTATCCCCCATCATCCTCTGACATATTGAAGTCATTTTAGCATGCTGCCTGCCCAGAAAGCCAATCCCCTCAACCACGTGGGAACCCCGATTTCAGACGAGAGGCCATCACAGCATGTACAAGCAACTGCAATGGCTCATCATACACACAAATTGTGACCAGCAAGACCAACTGGATCAGACCTCAAACGGTACCCTCACAAGTTTACCCAAATCTTTTACAATAGATGAGCCATGTATAAAAACTCCTTTACTATGCCCTTAAGAGTTCCTGGTAATGGCCGATGAGATTCATGAAATGCCCATTAGACAAATATCCCTAAAAATTCTGGACATGAATTAATTTTCTGCACCACATTTCGGACAAGCAAATTCAGACACAGAATCAGACGACAAAATAGATATTTCACATAACCATAAACAAAAGTATAATCCCTTCAAACAGGGACTACAAGGAAGCAACACAGAAGAAACAAGAACTCTTCAGCAATGAAATGCTTTCACTGGAAACAGTAAAAGGGGCTGCCTATTTTAAAATGGAATGGACTCTGCTCCATTCACAAACATCAACTCAGACAGGTATACTAAAAGAAATCGCGCCTGCTCACCAGATATCAGTCCATATACGAAATAAAGGACAATGATACCTCTAACTAAAAGATGAAAGATCTGACATGGGTTCTTAGCGAGTGGACACTAAAGCATGCCAGATCATTTCATCCCCAGTCAACCAGACATAAGACTCAACCACTGACAATGTATGGAATGCGGAAAATGAAAATTGCTTTCAATGGGAAAAGAATATGACTGGTCGTTCATCACAGCCAAACATGACTACCATGGTGTTGGGAGCAGATTTCTAACAGCTCACAACCTACTAGTCGATATAGCAGCTAAACAGCTGACCCACAAAACAACACAGACGTCATCTCCTTAAAGCAGAACGGACAAGCAACAACAAAAGCCTCCAACGAGTCCAACAAGAGAATAAAATATGCCCCCATCACATCTGACATCCCATAAGAAGAGATGATAAAAATAATACAAAGGAGTGAAGAAGCTTTCAAAGATGACCTGTGCACCTAACAAGAGCAGCCATTCATCCGAAGAGCCCCCAGAGTCATAGTGATTCAGATGAGCCGGTCCCAGAAAACTCTATGCAAAGAAGGTATTCAAAGAGAAGGAGAGAGGCAGAATATGCCAGAGGCCCCCAGCACATGGTCATCACCCTTACACATGTTTAAAGTCCAGACAAAAGCATGGCACCTGTGGGAGTCACAGATGGCTGAATATGAGGACAAAACTGGACAGACACCATCTTACCAAATATGCAGACATAACAAATCAGGTATAAGGGCAGCAATGTTCACAAGAAATTTATCTGCTAAAGGTATTTGAAGTCCCAGTAGCAAAAGAATATATCGAGAAAACAACAGTCATCACCCCATTTGGCACCTACACATTCAACTACAGCTGTTTTGTCCTCTGTAACTCAGGGGTGACATTCCAAAGATTGATGGACGAGCTGTTCGGGGACCTTCCATTCTGTGTGTTATATGTTGATGGCATACTGACCTTCAGCCCAAATTTAATTAAAACAACACCTCAAAGATGTGAAAATAGTGTTAAAAAGACTGGGAGAAAACGGACTCATAGCGCAGGAAGACAAGTGCGAATGGGCAAAGAAAACGGTGAAGTTTCTGGGGCACCAAGTGAGTCCAGAAGGCATTAAACCTCTCCCAGAGAAATTGAAAGCAATAACACTTCCCCAAACCAACAACAGTGAAATCAGTGCAAGAATTTTCTGGTTTAATAAATTATTACTACCAGTTCATACCACACATTGCAAAAATAGTGAACCCCATTTATGAATGCCATAAAGAAAATAAAAAGAAATTAAATTGGGGAGAACGTCAATACAAAGGATTTATTTTAGCGAAAGAAGCAATAACCTCTGCAACAACACTAATATTTCCTTTACCCCATAGGTCCCTCACTCTGACAACCGACGCAAGCAATATGGCGATGAGCATCATACTTGAGCAGGATACTGATGATGGTCATTGCCTGCTGGCCTTCTGTAAAAAGCTAACCATAGCAGGCAGAATTAGTCAACAATTGACGGGAGCACCTCATTCTACAAAAGCAGTCTGCCACTTCCGCCACATGCTCGAGGGAAGAGGCTGCGTGGTGCAAACAGATCATCAACCACTAGTTCATACTTTCATAAAGTCAGCAGACATATGGTCAGCACAACAACAATGGCACCTGTCAGCGATAGTCGAGCACTCCTGCACCATAAAGTACCTGAAGGGTTCAGCAAACACCGTGGTGGATGCCCTACTAAGAAACTGTGCCAATACCATCCAACTCAGGATAGCCTATCCCGAGATAGAGGAGACGCAGAAGGATGACAAGGGGCTGCAGTGGCTGTGGTGGATCAAACTCACCCCCACATGGAGCAACCCGTCAATCAACAGTGGAATGATGACCGTCACCTGTGAGATGAGTACCAGATGCCCTTGCCCATACTTGCCAGAGGGACTAAGAAGGAGAGCCTTCACTCTTGCCCACAACCTATCTCACCCATCGGGTCGATCAACCATCCGAATCATAGCAGAGCAGTACATCTGGTGGGGGATGAGAAGAGACATGAAGACTTGGACAAGAGAATGCATCCCATGCCAGACGTCAAAAGTCACAGGGCACATCGAAAACGGGATAGAAGAGTTCAAAACAAAGAACCACCAACTTCCCCACATACATGTTAACATAGTTAGGACTCCTACCCACCTCAGAAGGGTGCAAATATCTGTTTACCATAACAGACAGGAACATCAGGTGGCTGGGAACAATACTCATCCGAAAACAGACGGCAGAGATCTGCATTAAATCCCTTTTTGACTGGGTTAGCCGGCATGGAGTCCCCCAGAACATCACCAGCGATAGGGGAGCTAACTTCACATCCGCCCTGTGGAACACCCTCGCTGACAGTCAGGGGATGATAATAACGCATACGACGGCCTGCAACCCTGAAACCAACGGAATCATTGAGAGGATGCACCAATCATTAAAAACAACACTCACCGCCAGATGCCAGGGTGGGAGTTGGAGAAAAGAACTGCCATGGGTTCTTCTAGGACTGAGAGCAACACTGCATGCAGTGTTCAACTCATCTCCAGCAGAAATCCTGTATGGCAAAGCATTGACGTTGCCAGCAGATGTCTTCCAAGAAAAATTAACCCAACTTCGTCATCTGACACCAGAAAAGTGATAAAAAAATAATACCAGGCAAGACAACCTACTAAGAAAACAGAAAAGTGTGTGTCCTCGAAGATTTACAGAACGCAAAATATGCGTTCATCAGGGTAGATGCACACAACCCTCTCCATAGCCTACTCTGGATCACACCACATACTGCAGAGACAACCAATGGCCTACCAGATGACAGTAGACGGGAGGACACCGTGGCTTTCAAATGACCGGTTGAAACCTGCATTCATAACAGACACTGGCCCACATACATTGGCCTCTCCTTAGGAGGAGTCCTGTAGCGCCCATGTGGCAGGCCCACGATCAAATCTCCATTCTCCTGCGATGAGTAACAAGGGAGGAAAAACCATGCAGTCGAGAGAAAAACAAATTCTCTCGCATGTCTTTTATGCAAATATTTTAGACACCGTCATTGTTACTTTTCATGTATTATTATCATTCTGTATATTGTTAGGTCAGCCAGTAATGTATGTATAATTGTCAATCAGATGTCTTGTATCCATCCATATGTAAATTTATGTCAGTGAAGAAACACAGATGCTTGAATTTAATCCCTTCCTCTATCTGTCAAGAGGTCGCGACTACTTTGCGGCTCACACAAGCTATTGACCTGTGTGAAAGTTTTGTAAATAAATTAGTAAGTTGTTGACCTCCGTATCTTACTCGTACCTCACTCACAATATATTAATAAATACTTGTTTTGAATTTTTCTATTTTGCAATATTTATTCCTACTGTAGATGTATCTTTCATGCTTATAATATTTTTCTGTTGTAGATTACATATTTATATCTTTCTACAAGCAAATATAGAAACACTTTTATGAAATATTACGAGTACATTTGCACGATAACACATGTATTATATCATAGGGCAAAAGTTGTAATTGCCAATCAGTTTCAGCCATTTTCAAGTGTTTGGTGTATATTATCAATACCTCTTAAAAGCAAATAAGTGGTAAAAAGGGTAAATATAAAAAATAAATTTCTACTAATCACAGCAAATGAAAATGTAATCTTAATTATAAATGCAGCCCTTTTTCATGTTAACGCACCACAGATTAATGCGTTCCTGTATTGCAAGATTTTTATTTAACATCGTAAATTACAAGACAAGTTCTGTATCCAGTGATAACTACGAAACTGATGAATCTGAGTTTTTAAATATATTATTTACAGACAGGCGGAATAAGGTTGTCTGAGAAACAAAATTAATTCATAATTATTTTGCCTTGATGCACAATATTGCTGTTTGCCGTCATTATCATGTTTTGCACTGTATAATGATGAGTGTGCTTCCTCCTTGTCAAAACTTCTGATTATATATAAAACTGAGAGTGTCCAGCTTGACCAAGAGAGTGCAGATTCTCTGAAACAGAATGGAAGAATCTTTGATCATCTGAACTGAAAATTAATTTCTTCTGGCTTTAAAAAAAAATGCTTTTATGATCTGCTATCGAAATATATCAAACCTGGAAGTTTGATTGCGAGAGAGTTAGTATTGCCCTAGTTGGGGCAGGTGTGCTTATTAGCTCTAATTCCCTTTCGGCGTGAGCTATTCCCAAGGTATAACGAATACATTATTAAGTGATATTTTTGGTTCAAAACTTGAGCATAAAAAGTCACTGTGTATGAAGTGAGTAACTTTATAACTAACCAATTGTAACAAAACTACCAATCGCCTATCATGATGGAGATAGATTCATATTGATTCTAAGAG
>NC_089781.1:63633350-63648350 GCF_040412425.1 Macrobrachium rosenbergii | reverse complement strand
ACAAGAGGAAGAATCAGAGAAATTTTCTACAAGAATGCCTACAGGAACAAGTTTTCCCAAAATGTACGGTTTCACGCGTTGGACGTCGGCGTCAGACCCATTTCGGACTCCATCTGCACATTCCTCCAAGACAGAATACAAGCCACACACCAAGACATCTATGTGATTAGAAGAAAAATAAGTGAGCTAGCCACGTCACTTCGCCTCATGTGCAGGGATGATGGTATGTACAGATATCTTTCATATTTTGTGCTATCAGGTGCTATTGAAAACAGTGAGTCCAACTCCAGAAATTTGTGCTACAAATTAAAAAGACTGATTAGGAACAGCGTATGGAATAATCTTGACCTTCCCAATAATGTGCAGAATCTCTCTAACCATCCCCCTCACTGCAGAAGAACAGACCGTTTTAAATCTTGGAGTTTCATTCGCTCTAAAACCTGGTCCCGAGTAATCTTGATTTCCTAGTTGCTTTTGATAAACATTTTGCAAAAACAACTATGACAAGAAAGAGGCATGTCTCAAAGGCATTTTGCTAAATGTCTTGGAGCAAAATAACAACAAAAATTCGCTCCCGAAAAGATTCCAAAATGCATTAGTTAGCTTAAGAAAAAGGGGGGATATCATCATCACAAAATCTGACAAAGACGGGAAAATAGTTCTGTTAGACAAGGAGACATACATCAGTAAAGTTCAAGAACTTCTAAACGATGCGGAGACCTATGACAAATTAACGAAAGATCCCACAACAAATATTGCTGCTCAGTTTAACAAATCAGTTAGAACCATAGGGGGCAACAAAAAAGACATAGAATTACTAGAGACATTCAAGGTAATCAACCCCTCTCTCCCCTATTTTTACGGCCTCCCGAAAACACATAAAGATGGGATTCCTTTACGCCCCATAATATCTAGCAGGGGCTCTTTCATGTACAAATTATCAAAATGGCTCGCAGACTTGTTATCACCCTTTCTAGGAACCTTCTCATCCTCCCACGCCAAACATGCAGAGGATTTCATACAAAAATTTAATAGTTTAAACATCCCCTCAAACAACATCAAACTGCTCAGTCTAGACGTCGAGTCATTATTTACTAAAGTCCCGATTGGCGACGTGTTGTCTTTCTTAGAGAGGAAGTTACAACCATATGAAGACCATTTTCCTCTTGGCATCGATAAAACTTTAAAACTTATCAACCTCTGTGTAACTAACAACGTGTTTTCTTTCAATGGTAATTTTTACAAACAAAAATTTGGCTGTAGCATGGGAAGTCCCCTATCACCCGTTCTAGCAAACTTGTACATGGAATATTTCGAAACAGAACTTTTGTCGTCTATCAAACCCCATAATATGATCTGGCTTAGATACGTAGATGATATCTTTACTTTCTGGGACAATAGCTGGGGGAACTAATGAATTTTTTAATAGGCTAAATTCGCTAGTTCCGACCATAAAATTTAAAACAGAATGGGAAAAGGACGGAAAACTGCCGTTCCTAGATGTACTGATGATAAGAAAACAGAACAGGTATGCATTTACAGTATATAGAAAACCCACCTTCGCTTTCTCCTACATTCATTTCTTAAGCTACCACGACATCTCCGTAAAAATCATGGTAGGGTGCAACTTATTCCTCAGAGGACTTAGGATATGTTCAAATGAGTACCTGGATCAAGAATTTAACACGATCCGCCAACACCTAACGCAACTGCTCTATCCACCACACATTATCGAGAGGGCTATTAACAAAGCGAATAAAATATACTACAGAGGTCCCACTCACAACAGACAAATAGATTTCAACAACAAAATAAAGCTTCCATACGATGAAAACATCCAAAAGGCCACCGAACAACTCAGTTCTAATAATCCTTTCATTTTCCATTATCCCAAATCCATCGGGAGTTCGCTCGTTAACGTATACTTAAATAACAAAAGGGAAGAAGCCGGAGTTTACAAGATACCGTGTAGTAATTGTCGCTGACATCTATGTAGGCGAGACAGGTAGATCGCTCTCGCAAAGAATAACAGAGCACAAAAGATCAGTACGTTACGCTCGGAGAGTTCGGGAATTTTCCACATATTAGAAATACAGGGCATGTCATTAACTGGAGTGGGGCGAGTTGGTTTTCAAGAGTAGCTGTCCGTACAAAAAGAAAGATGCTGGAATCTGCTATCATCAATCAAACCACCAATATGAACCTGCCAGGAGGACATTGGAAATCGGACGCCATCGACACCTTAATCCTCAGACCCTCATGAAGAAGATGACCCAAGAAACGCGACCGCCAGATCCATCGCCAAACGGGGAGCTAATGAGGCCAAAAACCACTAGGGAATTTGGTCATTCTCCTCCTAAGAAACGCCACCTCCATAACATCGGAGGCCTAAGGCCACACCTTCATGTTTTTGTATATATACCATTGTAACTTTCCACCGGTCCATATTCTACCAGTGAACAGGGGCACAGAAACAAGTGCCCGAAATATATGGTTTCAACGTTTAAATATTGTTTTATGGGCCTTCTTATTTTCATATTACACTGTAGTATTACAGGAAAAGACATTCATATATATATATATATATATATATATATATATATATATATATATATATATATATATATATATATATATATATATATATATATATATATATATATACATATATATATATATATATATATATATATATATATATATATATATATATATATATATATATATATATATATATATATATATATATATATATATATATATATATATATATATATATATATATATATATATATATATATATATATATATATATATATATATATATATATATATATATATATATATATATATATATATATATATATATATATATATATATATATATATATATATATATATATATATATTACATATATATATATATATATATATATATATATATATATATATATATATATATATATATATATATATATATATATATATATATATATATATATATATATATATATATATATATATATATATATATACATATATATATATATATATATATATATATATATATATATATATATATATATATATATATATATATATATATATATATATATATATATATATATATATATATATATATATATATATATATATATATATACATATATATATATATATATATATATATATATATATATATATATATATATATATATATATATATATATATATATATATATATATATATATATATACATATATATATATATATATATCGTCACGGAACATTGCCACTGGGAACATTGCCACCCGGAAGATTGCCCATGTGGAATATTGCCATCGGGAACATGGGGAACATTTCGCCCATATGGGAATATTGCCCATGTGGGAATATTGCCACTTGAACATTGCCCATGGGGAACACTGCCAATGGGTACATTGCCCGCTTTTTTTTAAGGTAAGTAGGTTAGTTTACTATTTACTTATCATTTTTTTCAAAAGATTATTAGCTAGCTTTACTAGTTAACTGTATTTTATGTTTTTCCTCGAAAGATAATTAGCTAGTTTAGATTGTTGTAGACTGTGTCACAAACATCGAACTTTTTATATGAAAAATACTGAATGTTGGTGTTTCAGTCTTCCCATCGCTTAACAGAAATTAGTTCATCCTAAGACCCATAATGGAACGTGTGATACATAGCGAATGTGAAGTAATATGCTCGTAGATGAGCTCCACATACATACATCATACATAGTACAAAATGAGACTGGGAAAATAATTTATTGGGAATGTTCTCGAAGAAAGAAAATAATTGCAAAGCAAGATTGCACACGGAAGATGCAGAGATTATAAAGCTACGTTGGTGAGCACAACCACTCATGACTAAGGATGTAGCGGAGGCCAAAATTGCCCAAACTACTTTAAAACGAATTCTGCAACATCACATCAATCAAGTCGTGTATTGGTATCGCAAGGGCTGCAACGTTAGATAGCTACACTTTCGCAGCTACCTTCTGTAGAGTACGATAAGTAGAAATGTTGGTGAAAATGGAGGCAAAAAATGCCAATTTCCCAGCTGTTCCAATGTCACGTACAGGATATGCCATACCAGAGGAATTTACTGTTCTCGACTCTGGAGAGAAGTTTGCACATGATGCGGGTTTGAATGATGAAAATCGGATGCTTGATATTTACAGACAGCAAGGTGTATGGAAGATCTAAAACGATTCCCAAACTGGGAAATTGACGGAACATTCAAAGTGACGCCAGGAATATATGTCAAGTCAATCCATCATGTTCAAAGGGATAATTTTAGTATTCCTCGAGCATTTGTTCTTTTACCAAAGAAACTGAAACAACATATGCAGAGTATGTTATGAAAAAATTAAAAGAGTTATTGGATAACAATCAGCCTCAAAATATTACTGTTGACTTTGAGAGGGCTTCTATTAATGCACTTAAATACGTTTACCCTAATGCAATTTTAAATGGCTGTTTATTTCACTTTTCTAAGTCATTATACTGTAAGGTTGTGGAACTTGGATTTAAACACCAATATCACAACGATAATGCATTTTCTCTTTTGATGAGGTATTTTTCAGCACTTGCATTCGTACCTTCCGATGAAGTCGTTGAAGTTTTTGAAGAGTTATCAGAAAATGATCGTATACCATCGGAATTTATCTCTTATTTCGAAACTACTTACATAGGTGTATTAAGAGGAAGACGAAACAACCGACGCAGAGATCAACCTATGTACCCAATTACTTTCTGGAATGTATACTCTCGAACTCAACAAGCTCTACCTAGGACTAACAACAGTGTCGAAGCATTTCATAATGCTTTGAATGCATCTGTGACTAATTCTCACCCAACTCTTTGGAAATTAATCATTGCATTGAAACAGGAGGAAAGCTTAGCCTTTACAAAGGTGTCTAGTTTGAACGTGGTGTTCCTTTTCAGAAAAATAAATAATATGCTGACATTAATGCACGCATAAAGAACATTGTTGATAATTATAGAAATGCCATGATCAATTAGCATACTTGAGGTCCATTATAATAACATATTCTATTCTAATTAAACTTGTTTGCTTTTTATCAAAAATGTATGATTTTAATTTGTTTTTAATAAAATTAGATTTTTCAAAAATGATTCCTTAATAAAATAATAGATTCAATGAGATTTTTTCAAAAATAAAAATTTATCTTATTCTGAAATAAATAAACCCTACAAAATAAAACTAAAGTAGATGTTTGGCTTACCCTTTTCAACAATCTAATGGCAGTTTAAAAGTTCCCCAGTTTCAAAAATAGTGTAAATAACATTAACCTTTTAACGCCCAAGACGATGTATAAGGTCACTGAAGTTCACCCAAAATCAGCATTCCAGCCTGGCAGTCCTTTCTGAGGCAAAAATACAATCCTGTTAGCTTACCCCAACTAATATAAACTGTTATATGGCTGATGTGTGCTGTAAGACACACTGTCATTGCTTATTGCCATAAGGCTATGAAAATTGATAGATAACGTACTGGTACGTTGTTGGGAGTAAAAGGGTTAACTAGTAAAAAAAAAAAAAAAAAAAAAACTGGGTAATGTACCCAGTGGCAATGTTCCCACATGGGCAATGTTCCAAGTGGCAATATTCCCACATGGGCAATATTCCCACATGGGCAATGTTCCCAGTGGCAATGTTCCCATTGGCAATATTCCCACATGGGCAACGTTCCCATTGGCAATGTTCCCAGTGGCAATGTTCCCAGTGGCAATGGTCCTAGCGCCATATATATATATATATATATATATATATATATATATATATATATATATATATATATATATATATATATATATATATATATATATATATATATATATCTTCTGATTTATTTGTTTGTTTACTTGTTAATATAAGAATGAATCACGTTGTATAAAGTTGTAAATCCTTTAGAAAATCAACAATCCAAAACCATAATTCATATTCTTTTGAGTAATGTTTTATAATTCACATTGCGTAATTAATTTTACCCTCTGGAAATCCTCCATAAATGCTTTGTTGTATGATGCACCATAAACAATTAGCCTCTGCTCTTCTAGGCTTTTCATTTTAATGAAATGTTTTTATCACTGCACATAAAAATGTTCAATTTCGCCTGTAGCATAAGAGAAAATTTCAGCTACGTAAAATTCATATCAACTTGTTGATATTTTTGTTACCTAGATATTTATCGGAATTTAATTTGTAGCTGATATTGAGCATTTCCTGCTTTTGACAGGTTATGATTAGTTAGAATTTCATAAATACGTGAAATTTTTGCTTCCTATTTTTCAGGAACTGAGGTTCAGTGACATACGTGTGTGTTAGTGTTTTTTTTTTTCTTTTTTAAAGAACGATTTCAAGATAAATAATCCAGTGCGGCCATTAACTTGAATAATTGCATCACGGTTCAACTCAACATAAAAAATCCATTTTATATATATTTCTTTGTGTTAATATTATAAACATTGTATCAGGAGAATTAATTTTTAATTAGCCACATTTGTCTTTTTATTCTTTTTCGTAGGATGTGTTTATTCATGATTTGGCCATCAAAACTAGATTAACGAAAAACGATTCATCGAAATTCGCGTTAACGTTCAGTAACAGTCAGGGTACAAAAGGATTAATGGCTGGATTTGTGGAGTTCAGATATTATTACAATACAGTTGGTGCCTATGGTGATGTAAGTTCTTGATCCTTGGTGGTGATAGGGCCTAAGTTTCTTCTCGATCCGAATTACCCAGCTACTGAGAATTTCCTTTATTACTATCTAGTTGATGGTCTGCTTGTTAGAGGCCTTCTTGCGGGGTGAGGTTCCTGAGGAAGCCTATCTTGTATGTTGTCAGTATTGTCAGTTCGAAATGTTGTTGTTATTGGTAAAGGTGTCCTGATGGTAGTGCACGGGAGGAATGTATACGCAAGCTCTATGTAGGCCTTGAGACAAGGATGAGAAGTGTATGGCTGTTGGGTGCTGTGTATGTAATCATGATGGCTGGATGAGGCTTTGCATCACTGAAATATTTCTATAGATTTTTTATTTAGAGAATGTGAGGGATCAGAGCATTTTTAGAAAGTTTGGTCATGTGGAAAGAATGGACAACTGTAGTTTAGTGAAAAGAGAGTATAATTATGAACTAGAAAGGTATTGAAAAATGAAATTTAGCATCCAGGAACAAAGGAGAATGGGCTGCAAGAATCTTTTGTGTGAGTGTATAAAACGGCTATTGTTGGCGTTTATGAGCTTGGGGCTAATTCACTTTACAACAGTCAAATGGTTGTGGAGTGACCTCACGTTCTTTATTTTCTGAGTCATCTACTGTTAGAGAAAGAAATATATATATATATATATATATATATATATATATATATATATATATATATATATATATATATATATATATATATATATATATATATATATAAAATATATATATATATATATATGACTTTTTTTATCACATTACTGTGATTCATATTCATTCAGTAAAAGCTTATAGCACTGCTTGAAATATATTATATATGTTACCGAAGGAGAATTTTTTATTTGATAAGTTCTAAAAATTCCTCGGTAACATATATGAAAATATATTATTTCGAGGTAGAGCGAATTGATATTAAAGGACGTTTGTAGCTTACTGATTGAATATATATATATATATATATATATATATATATATATATATATATATATATATATATATATATATATATATATATATATATATATATATATATATATATATATATATATTCGCAGGGATTTGGGCCAAAGATGAGGCCCCCACAAGACGCCGCACAGTGGTGGGAAAACCCAAATACGTGATCAAAAGTCTACGGTGGAAAGAAGACGATTTCATAAAGGCTCGTCAGTGCAACCTGCCACTTTTGCATTTTTTTCATTAATAAGTGAGCAAATAATTGTTTTTTCACACAAATATGAAAGTATATTTTCTAAACAAAACTGAGGGGATTTAATAGTGTGCCTAAATACATTTCATTGTTAACGAGAAGAGGGCATTTAATAGAAATATGACAAATGAAATTAGATTGTTAACCAAAATATTCAATATACACTTCAATATGTGGACTACATATATTAAAAGCATAATCTTTAACAATAATGACAACAAATAAAAAGATAACAAATAAAATTAGCATATAAGTAGGGTGACAAATTACCAATACATATGTTTTATACAAACTTTTAAGACAAACAAATAAAAAAGATAACAAATAAAATGAGCATATATAGATAAAAATTACCAAATACATATGCTTTATACATACTTTAAAAGATAAAATAACACATAAACATAACAAGTAAAGGAGACCAAATGCCAGCTGCATTAATGTGTATTATATGAAATTTTGAAAATAAAGATAACAACTAATGGTGACATATTACCAACTACATACTTTCAATTTACTAAAGTATATCTTTCATGAAACATACATGCACACAATCACTATTATCATACTCGTACATAGCAAAACAATACCATGTATACAATCGCATATACATCTAAACACGCACATGCCCAACATGTTTAAATTTCAGCTGGCTTTGATAGATCTCCGACATCTGAGGGAAGGGGTCCGTGATTTCGGTTTTTCTTATGCTTCCTTTGACTTGCTATAACCGGATCAGAATGAACAAGGAGCCAGTTTACAAGGTCACTGTTTGATCTTGATCTAGAGGTCTTGTGAGTATGCCACTGCACTGCCTTGCATTTCAGTATTTTGTGAGTTGCTTCCCATTCCATCTTCTGAAGGCATGGCCTGATGGAACACACAATTCTCAATGCTCTGGGCACCATGCATGAGCACCTTGTGGAGTGAAACTGTATGTAGAAACCAAAGATATAGATCCACAAATAGTTTTGCTGTCATTTTAGCATACTCATTGTATTTGGTCGAGTTGATACCATGGCCACAACTCAAAGCTCTTAAAAGTACTGAAATGCGGTAAATAAGGTCAGAGCTAACTCCAGTTATATTTGATACGACTTGTGGGTTTGCAAAAAATCCCTCCTTGAAATCATCTTCGACATGGACTCCGCAAGTTAAAAGAAAACCCTAATTTTAAAAAATCTCTACATTTTCTCTGAAATTTGTTAATTTAAAGGGGGTAACTAATATAAAATACAAATGCAAAATCGTGAGTCTTAGCTGTAATAAGTGTAGTTATTTTTAGATTTTTACTGTATTTTTCACATAAACACGTCCACGACACTATAGTAATTCATATGGAACCACTTTTTGTAAGAAATAAAACAATTACCAGGTTTTGCTTAAGGACTTGCTGCGTTGTTTTCGTACAGTTGATGACTGAAGAATGGGGCGTCATATGACTGAAGTTCCGGCGGCAAATTTGAGCCTGGTAAGGGAGCTGCCAAGCAAAGTAGAAACTTTCTCTTCTTCTGGGGTTGTTGCCATCGAAATAAGCAGCCTCAGCAGCTACTCCTCCTTATATTAGACAGTGGTAGCCTTTTAAGTTTATAATAGATAAAAATAATAGTGATCGATGGTGATCCCATGAGATATGATAACTTTAGTGAAGACATCATTATTTCCATATATAAAAGTTATGAACAAAATATTTTATATTCAAATAACTTTACATGTTTTACTTTATCAACATGCAAAATTATACTACCAATACTTGAATAGTAAAAGATCTATGAGCCTTTACTTTTTTTATGCAAATACTTCGAAACTGTATTAACTAAGGATAAAAATCTATTTTAGTCCAGAGGTGTTTTAGTACGTGCTAGGCTATAATTTATGTATTCATGCTTTTCATCAAATTTTAAAACCTAGACTTTTTGATCACAAAATGGAAGATTCCGACCACGTGCGCCGCTGGCTTTGGAAAAGCAGACGCATTCTCATCTCAGTACTGGGCGGAAGCTGTCGCCCCTCTTCTCTGCTTACGCTGGCTGAAACTACCGTCGACGAATGGCTGAGTCGATTGTTTGGTGCCGCAATTATCAGACAAGGTTCGTACATCGCAAATAGTCAGTAAACCAGCCCTTCCCCCTTTTACTTAAACTTCTTAAAATTCCATTTCCCTTAACCTTTAACTCCTTCCTCCACAAAGCCATTTTCCCTTGTTAAGAGTTCTGCTTCGGCCTCCCATATCTCGCCCATAATGTGCCTTGAATTTAAGTAAAGATCCTGTGATAATCATCCAGTTATCCCTTCCCAGTGCAACTTAAGGCAATTTAGGCTAAGTAATACAAGTGTTTAAATTTTCTCTTGTGTGAATGCAAGCATGTGTTCTCATTGTTAAAGCCCAATCAATTACGATTCCCATACTGTGCTTACGTGATTTCCTTTATAATTATCTGCTGGGCTACGTAGTGGTTAATATTTAACATGTGCAATGTGTAACATTTTATAGGTGGATTCCATTTCCCAGTGTGTGCCGCCACTTCTAATCCAGAACCTCTTGCAGGAGAGAACCACTGTTCCATTGTGCCCTGTGTCCGATAATTTGACTGCTATTCAAATCCTGAACCTATTCCTGGTTGTAGTCCGATTCCTGAAGTTCGCTGTGGCCTCGCCAAATTTTATATGAATTATTTTCGCCATCCTGAAGTTCAATCCTTTGCAGCATACTAACTGAGACAATTTAGTGTAATCAGGGCATAACTAAGCTATTATTATTATAACTGGAATATTTGTATTGTACATTGGCCCCCTTATTACTTAGCTTGCTTGTTACCAATCACTGCATTATTGCTCTCAGTATACAATTAATGAGTCTGCCCATTGGCTAACATTTTGCATTCTGTTTTGTCTCCTTGTTTAATTGCTAAACCTCTGTAAATAAACCCCTTTAAATGGTGTTCCTCAATATGTTGTAAAAGTGTGGGGAACATGTAGTAAACAGGTTGGTCTGTTTTAACCCTTGCTTGCCCAATCTTTAGTGATTTCTTAAATGCCTGTACTTCGTCGGTGTGTTTGAATATATCATTCTCTTTTCCTTGCAGTTTTAGATTAAGTTCATTGAGCTTTGAGAAAATGTCTGCTAAATATGATAGCTGTGCAAGCCATTCATCCCTGAAAAAATAGCTCTGCCATTAGAGACTTCTTTTCAAGAAGGAATATATGTATCTCCATCCTTAATTCATATATCCTGGTTAGAACTGTTCCTCGGGATAGCCACCTAACTTCAGTATGGTACAACAAGTATGACTGATCAGCTCCCATTTCACAGCAAAGTTGTTCGAACAAAAGGCTACTCAATGAACTTCCTTTGATAAGATTGATGAGTTTTACAGCTTCATTTAGAACATTTTTCAAGCTGGCAGGGATTCCTTTTGCAGCCAAAGCTTCACGATGAATGAAACAATGATTCCAAGTTACATAATTGCCTGCAGCCTCTGATATCTTTGCTCACAACACCACTATTTTTTCCTGTCATATTTGCCACTCCATTTGTAGTGACGCCCTTGTAGTTTGCCCAGCTCAATTTATATTTTCCAGTTACACAGTCATTCAAAACTCTGAAGATTTCTGACCCTGTTGTGTGTGTAAGGTCAAGCAGCACAATATGTCCTCCAAGAAGTCATTTTCCAATGGATATCTCACATAAAACCGAGTGTTGCACAATTAGCTATATCAGTACTTTAATCCAGCTGATAGCATATTTTCAACAGACTGAGGCGTGAAACCAACTGAAATTCCAAATCTTCTGCATCCCCTAATCCTCTGAGATACTGCTGTGTCACTGACAAGGACACATTTAATCTTCTCTGCTGATTTCTCATCAAGCACTGTAGTTACTTTTATCTAATGTAGCTGAAGGATAAGTTTTTCGCCATAAATATATGTCACTTTCTTATGCTATTCGATAAGCAACTAGATAAGAAGCCAGTTGCAATTTATCATTGTGAGTGGTTGATTTACTAAGATTTTCACTGATAAATTCAATTGTTCTTTTTTCTTTGAAAAATTCTACTGATTTTCCAAGTAGTTCATCATGTTTCGATTCAAGGTGCCTCTTTAATTTTGAAGGCCTCATACTTTCATTTACAGAACTTCATTGCAAATAACACACTGTGGCAGAGGTTCTTTGTTTATCTTTATCATACTTAATAAATCCATACTTCAAGACTTCTTCACTATATTGCCTTAGCCATAATTTCCTTCCCTCTTAGCAGAAGGCTCAGACCAGGGCACAGGCGGCGATGATGCCTCGCCCATACCAGTACGAGACATAGCAGGCTTCTCTGTCATTGAGTTCGTCTGTTTGTCTTTCTCCTGAACAAGAAGGCCTTGGTGCCTGAGTAGCAATGACACCTTTCTAATAACAAATCGATCCATTTGATACAAGTGTGGTTGCATGAACTGTTGTATAACTAAAGGAGACTTTTGCACACTCCTAAAACTTGATTGTAATTAATCATGTTCTGTTTCAAATCTGGAAGTACGCGTCGCAGGCTAACAGCTTACACTTTCCATTCACGTTCGCCACCCACACCGCCACTGCGTTACCCTGCACCTCTCTCTCTCTCTCTCTCTTTCTCTCTCTCTTCACGAAAATAGAAATTCTGATCATTACGATTAGACTCGGATATTCGTTAGGTCTAGGTGGAGCCATGTATGAATTCATATTTATCTTATAGCCATGTGCATAATGATTTTTATTTTATTTATGTATTTATTTTTGTAAGCCTGCGACCCAGCTTGGAGGACTTGGCGACCCGGTAATGGGTCGCGACCCGTAGTTTGAAGAACCCTGGTTAGGGTACTAGATAAAAAGGTCATCAGATCATCATTAGAAATTTCGATGAATAAAAAGTTCACATCAAAACTCACAAGACTGGAACCACTACTGATCTGATCTTTACGGTAACTTATCTTCCTTAAAAATTTTGGATGATATTGATATTTTTTATTCAACAAATCCATATTAGTTCATCAAAATATTAACTTGCATCAAAATATTTGTCATGTTCATGCATCTGGATGTACATTTGTCACTGTTTCCACCTAGTAGCTGCATACAAGAGGCATTCCATGTTTTCATGTGCACTTTGATTAGACTATGGATTGACGTAACAGACTAGTTATTTTTCGCGGATGGTTAATTCCTGGTAGCGCCTTCTGAGTTACGGGTAAAGTCATGATCTTTCTATTGATTATCTTTCTTAATAATAACTGCGCATATTTTAATGATCTTTTTGTTTTCTGTAAAAAAAAAACTATGAAAATGGCTTTGTCTGCCCATCCGCACTTTTTCTGCCTGCCTTCATATCCTAAAAACTACTGAGGCAGAGGGCTGCAAATTCGTTTGTTGATCATCCACCCTCCAAACAGTAAACAACCCAAATTGCAGCCCTTTATTTCATTTAAAATTAAGGCCATGGATCGTGAGTCTGTCAATGCCAGAGGTGACAAACGCCGACGCATCTTCACTTGACCGCATCTGGGGAGCAACTGAGCCCTGCCCGTTTGTGGATGAGAGTTTCTAACTGCAGTAGACTGAGAGTTTCATACGCTCTACAGAAAACTCGATTGCGCCGAAGAAACTTCAGGGAATTTTTTACTTCTTGTTTTTTGTACTTAGCCCAACTCCATTTTTCATGCAAAGGATCCCATTTTGTAGATGCATGCTGTGGCTTTCGGTTGCCTGAAATCACATGTTCGTTATGAATGAACTTTGAATAGCTGTTAAGCAACTTTTTTTCTCCTTCTTCCCCGATTTTGTAGCCACTTAAGTTCAGTGTTTTTTTTAAAGTCAGATAAGCCTCATCTTTATGGCCTCTTCTTTTGGCTTTATTCGTTGTAGTCTGCTCAAAGCCCTTATGATTTTTATTCTTGTTCTTCGTCTCATAGAAGTTCTTTTTTTTATTTCTTCTTAGTATCAAAAAGATTCTCTTCATGTTTATTTTTCAGCTAACCTTTTCCAATTCACACCTCTGGTCTTTTGAAGGAATCCCTCATTACTTTTTTTTTACCTTTATTTTTATTTTTATTATTATATTATTTTTTCCGAGGAGACCGTTTGCCACAAAGGTTGCATTATGATGGGATTTATCATTAATTTCATTCTCAGTTTGTTTTTTGCTATATTTGTTCCCAATAAAGTAATAATTTCAATGTAGTTATCTAGCTTAAATTGCAATAAATTTCTATAACAGCCTTGCAACTATATACGGATGTATAATGACTTTAGATGATATCTCCCCATCATAAGCGTGATCACTCTGTGCAAGGAAATAATACAATAATGACGTGCATTATGAAAGTCTCTTTAAGCATTTTTCAAGAAAAATGTATATTTTGAGTCCATCAAATTGTTCCTGATCGTTATTTGTTCACCTGGTTGTTCTTGAATATTCTTTTTTTCTCAGGTTACAGACATTAAGAGAAGAAAAATCTGATACGCATTTGATAATCATCAAAAATGAATTTAAAAAAAAATCTTTTTAATTTATAATCAATTATTTCCATATCGTTTATTGTTTATTATAGAGAGTTTGGTTCATATTCTACTGGGTACATTGTTTGCGCAATGTAATCTATACATAAAAAGAATGACGGTCATATCCTGAAATAATTTGATATAAGATAAGGCCATCAAAAGGCTTTGAAGCATCATCAATACGATATGATTATTACAAAATATAAAAAGACTAATTAATAAATATCATGAGCGTTTTTATATAAAAACCTGGGTTCGCAATTCATTACCAATTATTCTTTAATGACAGTTATTATTAATAAATTCCAACTAACTCACTATTACTATAATTAATAAAACCCACAAAAGGCCTCGTGAAATACAGTAAGCATTCAAATGTATACAATCTGCAGCCACCCACCACACACACACATATGGGATGCGCTCGCAGAAAAGATGAAAGGAAAGATCGTAGACCATGCGAGCGCTTCATATATGTATATGCCACGGGACCGTTGTGGTATTGGATGGACACACACAC
>NC_089781.1:63613350-63628350 GCF_040412425.1 Macrobrachium rosenbergii | reverse complement strand
CTTTGGTGACCACGAAAAACTCCACATTTTTAAAAAAAGACTTTATCATCGAACTGGAAACGAAAGTAAACACTCTAAGAAATAAAGTTTAATCTCTAAACATGCACGGTAGGTGTTTATGACTAAGTACATGGCCAACGGACTGCTCAGACTTACAAGCCCGGCAATCTCTTAATGAAAAATGTTTCCCAATGCCGCCAGCCCCAGGAGGATAGCTTGAGTTTGATAAGAAACCAGTAAACTATGTAACTAGATACGATAACACCTTTTACCATCTGAGTTCATTGACCCACTGAAGACGACAGCCGCATGGACGTGGAGAGCTAATTCATAAGTATTCTTGAGGGAGAGATTATTTTTATCATTTTAATAAATGTTTTTAGAATAAATACTAAACAGCTGAACATTTATGAGAACGTGTTTATGGATATGATCTTCCAAGCACATTAATTATTGATAATATTCACCACCACCAGCAATGAGCATGAACTTCATAATCTAGTATCCATTTTCCAAAACAATGGAAAATGAGAATTAGGTGTGTTTCACGTTTTCCCTTCATCCAGGTTCTCGTACAGCAAAACGTAAACTGTTTCACAGCTTTGGAATGCTGCAGATCTATTAATGTTGCAGATGCTTGAACGTTTTATGTTGATGTAGTAAGACTACAAATGATTGGCCATCATAATATATGTGAACAGGGAATCCACACAAAGCTGTGGCTGGAAATTCATCAGTAAAGAGCCATCCTGTATAACATGTTTTAACCAGTATCAGAAACAGAGAAGCATGAAAGATGAATGCATTAAAGACAACGGAAATTTAGATACCAAAACAACCACTAATAGCCATGACCGACTAGAAACTATCCGGATATACCATCAAACAGCACATTCAATGGCCCTCAAAGATTAATCATGTGTATTATTAAGAATAACTGCGACCCTACGAAAGATGACAACAAATAACCAGCTAGATTCACATGTTCGGTCACGCCACCAGTATTCTGCAGGGAAATCTGCAATATTACCAAGAAAGGGGCGTCACATGCCACCCGTACTAAAGCTTACCACTTGAGGCCCGAAATTCAGCAATTGCAGGGACTATAATCATCCGCATGAGCCTAAGCATGACTAAGGTATGTTAATGAAACATGAAAAATTACAGAAATAATTGTACAAACAGAGATAGTTTAATGATCAACGAACTGTCACCAAGAGAAAAGAACAGTAAACTCAAAAAATGCCGGCAATAATTAAACAAGTGTAAAGAATAATAATGGATATAAAAACAATGACTTTCGGTGCAAGTCACATATGATAAAGAGAGAAATAACCAGCCTGAAAAACCTCTGACGTCGATCATATACTTAATTTATTCCGCCAGTGAGAAACGGCGTAGTCAATCAGACACTTTCTGGGTCACAATGAAACGCACCTGTAAAATTTTGCCTCAGTCAGTAATTGAGACAGTCTGTACAAAATGATGGAAACTTTTAAATCACTCTCAGCATTTTGTTATTAAGTGTAATTCACCTGAACCTTAGAGTTAATTTTCTTATCATTAGTGTATAAGGGAATGAAATCCTAGAAAAAAATACTAGTAAGCAATAAATTATTGTTGATAGCACAATATTTAAGGGTACAAGGGAAAGTTTGCCGTTATTAAACGCCGTACATTTTTCAGATCCTCAATCAGTATTCATGTACCATCCAAAGAACTGGCAGTAAGCCAGTGAAAATGTAACAGAGCACATCAGCGTTAACGCCTCATACGTGCTTTTGTCTGCTGTGACAGCGCACAGTAAAAAAGCACACGACCGCTGAGTACTCATTTCGAGACAGTCCTGAGTATTTTCTCCCAAATGAGAGAGAAAAAAGAACTTGAAAAAGTAGAAGAAACTGGACAAGGAGATGGAGAGCGACTCAAAGGAACAGATGAAAAATAAAAGACAAAATATAACGCTGCTGGGGAGATGGGCGGGGGTGGGGGCCCCACCTAGTAGTAAGATTTGTGCAGATTAAAAGGGGGCGAATAGAAGAACAATAAGTAGTACACTCTGTTGAAACACATATTATATAGTACACATACACACACACACACACACACACACACACACACACACACATATATATATATATATATATATATATATATATATATGTATATTTATATTTATATATATATATATATATATATATATATATATATATATATATATATATATATATATGTGTGTGTTTCAACACACATTATACATTATATATATATATATATATATGTGTATATATATGTATATATATATATATGTGTGTGTGTGTGTGTGGTGTGTGTGTTAGATCAAGATCAACAATCTTCCACCATTAGCGTTATTATATATATAATCAGGAAGTTTGAAAGATACGTTACTTACTTACTTAGGAAATCCTTGTTATGTCTTTATGCACATTTGAGATAAATTTAACTGTTGCTTAAAATATCTCATGTGAGGTCAGGGAAATGCTCAGATTGCTCATATGGTTTGCTTAAAATTTTGCGTATTCTAAATAACAAGTTTTATTAAAAGTGTACAGCAAAGTGATAGTGATTCTCTCTCTCTCTCTCTCTCTCTCTCTCTCTCTCTCTCTCTCTCTCTCTCTCTCTCTCTCTCTCAGCGCTTTACTTCCTTTTTATAACACCTAGACTTTTCATTAAGAACGGCCACAGCTAAAAACTTTTTAATTTCATAAATAATTGGATGGAGATAGGTGACTGCTGATGGTTTCTGCAACAGTTCGGAAAATGAAAAAGATGATGAGAGTCTAACGTATAATTGTAGATTTTTTTTTATTTTTCTCTTCTGTATTCATTTACACACATCACTTTAATCATTCACTAATTAAAGGACCAGTCGTTCAGAACTTAATGAGCCAAGTTTAAATGAATTCCAATGAAATATAATTAATTAAAAGCTTATCTTTTAAGAATAACACCTGCTATGACTGCTATGTCGTTTTACATCACTTTGATATTTAATAAACGCATTTGTATAGCCATATCTAGAATTAAGGGTCAAAACTGTTTTACCAATAGCCGCATATCTATATTCACTTTATTTCTTTCTAAATTCTTATTACCATATTTACACTGAAATTGTTAGTTTTCACTTTTCTTTAAACTGTGACAGGTGAATTTGCTAAGGGATTTTAATTTCACCTCAAACTGAATTAATATGGCAGGCAATGATATGTACATTTTTAAACGAAATAATTTCTTATATTGGCTTTTAGTTACATATATAGTTTAAACAGTTCTTTCCTCTCCTTCTACTACACCACAAAACAAAAATACTTGGGCTTTATTATAACTCAACTAATTTTAGTAATTGTCAGCCTACTTTGCATAAGGGACCATCAATCAGCAAATCCTCGTCTCTTCCTTTCTCTTCGAGGCACTTCTTGATTACAGTACCTTATTTTATGCTAAAAGAAAGACTATTTTACTAGGGAGGAGGTTTTCATCAAGACTTGGTGCTGCGCGAGAAAAATCCTTTAGTAAGTTAGAATAAAAATAAACGCTCCTCATGCGGAATTTGATCTAACTTCAAGAAGAGTTTAATGCAACTCACATCTCCAGAAGCTTATTCCTTTTTCACATACTTTTCTTATTTATTATTAAATTGCGGTCACCTTTCTGGACATGAGATTGTGTGACTCTTCTATTAAATTCAGCAAATGTCGTTGATAAGATATGTATACTGTAAAATATTCACTTAAATATTCATATAAAATAAAAACAGATTTTTGGTACATATAAGTACATCATCTGTCTTTTACCTATAGTATTAAATATTTATATAAGATAAAAACAGATTTTTGGTACATATAAGTATACATCATCTGTATTTATATATATATATATATATATATATATATATATATATATATATATATATATATATATATATATATATATATGTGTGTGTGTGTGTGTGTGTGTGTGTGTGTGTTGTGTGTGTGTGTGTGTATGTAGTGTGTGGGCGTGCGTATTCCATTACTGCACAGTTTCCTTTAACAAAAGTTCGCCCCAAAAGAAAAATGAACACATTTCTCCTACGGTCAACCTTACCTCTTTTACCTCTGCATTTCTCTCACTCTCAAATCTTCATAAATCATATTACAATATTCATCCCAATAGCTTCTACTTTTTTCTTAGCTGCGTTTAATATCAACACATTACTGTCATAAAGGAGAATTGCCACACCCGTTTTAGTGGTTCTTAGTCATTTTTAACCCACGCGCCCTTTCACCATATGTCAGAATGTCATCCCCCCAACCCCACTTTCCAGAACTGTCTGCCCCAAAAGGTGCCTTCCAAATAATATGCAACAAAACACTGACACAAGCACACAAGCTAGTGGAGAAAACCCCAGCGTGACCTCTCAGTACTGCAGACCGATGCGCACTGCATTTTGTGTGGTTCTAGAGCCAGTTTGAACATGTCAGTTCGTGATCACAATCCCCCCCAACTCTGAAATCCCCCCTTAGGGGAAATTCCCCCTGGCTGAGAACCACTGCTTTACATAACATAACTTTGGTTTCATAACATAACTTTGGTTCAACTTTCTTCCGTAACTTTTGCATACAGACTCAAACCTCCACTGCTTCATTTAGCCCGTAACCGACCTGTTCTCTCATCTGACCACCATCCGCTATAACATGTCTTTTGAATTATCCTTCAATCTGCCCAATTAGCTCATTACTATCTTCAAACATGACCCATTACCTACTGCACACATGCTTTATAACCTAGCCTGAAACTTACATAATTTCATTTGCTGTTTTGATCACTTTCTCCATAAAGTTACTAAACATTTATGTAGACACAGTACACATTACATCTACGGTACTAGTTTTTTTAATCGTTCTTATTAATCTACCTCCTTTGCGGTCCACTTTCAACATTCCTAATTTCGTCGTTGGATTTTCAAGTTTTATGTATACCACATACATCAGTCTTTCTTTATTCTCAAATTTTTTTATAATAGAGTATTACTTATAATCCCTCCAGTTCTTGGTTTCTTTTCTGTCATCATCCTGATAGCATCATTGCCCCTCCTGCATTCTTGTGAGTGACCTCTAAAAACAATTTCAAAACAGTTCTCAAATCATTTAATTCTTCTGCGATGTTATCTTCCCTATGAAAAATGACAAACTCCTTAATTTATCAACCAAGGGTCTCTGCAGTTACTTCGCTATAGATAAACCTTTTCTTCCAAAATCACTTGTTCGTCTTCTTGATATGATTTCGATTATTGTCATATTTTCTCTCATTTTCTTTTCCCTTCTTAATTCCGTATTAGCCCTCTTCTATGAATGACCTTGATCTCCCCTTTCATGTAATTTTACCCAACTCAATCTCATTTTTCCTTCACTAGACATCTTATCTCTTCAGTCAACTAAGTATTGTTTTATGTCGTTATTTTATATCCTATAACTACATCCTATCCAAAACTTTTACCCACCTCCCGTATTAAACTTCCTCTACTCCCATGCCTTTAACCCTAATCACAGCCATCCGTGTTCTCTTTACATGATCATCTCATGTCACCGCAATCATACTCACTCCTTCCTCTCCAGTTTGAATACTTACTTCTCTTCAAAATACTTCTAGACGTTTCTCTTACCATTATTTCATCTATCATCTTACTTCCATCCCTCGTGTGGCGGTGATGATGAAACTTAATATCTAAAAAATTAATTTTGTCTTATGATTTGGTGAGGGGAAGGTTTCAAAGGAATGCATGAGAGCCAAATATTTTCGTCTGTGAGAAAAGTCATATCTACGATCAACACAGTTAACGTAAAATATTCCGCTGATAGCACTTGGTAGCGTTTTCAGTGATAAAAGGAGATTGCAGAAACTGTAAACACGTGAGTACAGATTTTAGTTTAAAAATGATGAGGGATGTATGGAGTAAATGTTTTTTTTTTTTTTTTTTAGTTGTGTTAGAAATTCAGGAAATAATATCGACTGATGTTCAGTGTAATGTGTTTAAATTAGTTTTATCTTGTAATAATCAGAAAAGACAGTTTGACTGTATGTAGTACCAAAGTGACTGATCTGTGCAATCCTGTAAGTAATATTACAATCTGATCATATTTATAATATTAGGAATATTATGTACACGTCGGTATGGTTCAGTGACCCTTGAATGTTAAAAATATCTATAGAGGAAAATGAAGTCAAAACAAAAATGACCAAATATTCATAAAAAATATTTTTGTAAAATAAATAAAACCAATAACACTAAAATCAGTATCTGAGCTAAAAACCTGTCTTTACACAAGCCGGCCTGCAAGAAATACTGCTCAGCGCAGATGGTGTCATGTGGAAAGGTTACACCATGGTCGCGTTGTCACACATAAAGATATAAATAGAGTTGTAGAGCAGGATGGCTCTTTTATTAGGGATCAGATTTTGAGGTTGAATTGAACTAGGCGAAAAAGAGCTACTAGTGTTTCTACGAATGGTATAAGATTCGAATTTCTTAAATTTATATTGCGATCGCTTCAGTAGGCTGAATAGTGAAGAAATGATTGAATATATGAAGTGGGTACTAGTCAAAATTTGGTTAAAAAGCAAAAAGTTGGAAATCTGTAGAACTGGCTTGACTATATAGTATAGGAGTAAGGCGGGTCGAAACATTGAAAAATAATGAAACATTGAATGATAGCACTGGTGAAAAATGTGAGCAGTGCATTAGGTTATTCTCTTGAAGGAGTTAATATTGATTGTTAGACTATTGGAAAGTGTGCATATTTCAAAATTCTTTTGGGGCTGAAGATAGACAACGTGAAAGTACCGAAGAGATCCCCTGATATATGCGCTGGAATGAAAAGATCTTACTACCTAGGAAGGGTAATGCCCATTTCCATTAACATCTTTCCTTGGCATTCTCTATTTTCGTTATACCTCTCTCTAAGGTCATGGGTTCAGGAAAAAATCGTTTTGGGTTGATATAATAATAAAAAAAAAAAATCCCCATTTTCTGTTACGAAAACATGTCAGCTCTGCCAGACGGATGATGTTTTGCGTCTTACGCAATGCTTTGGCCCTTTAAATCGGGTGTTTAAAGGACTGTGACTCTGCCATACCCTCCTTATGAGGCTACTCTTTATCCTCGATGTATAATTTCATTTATTAAGGCAAATATTTAGAAATTCTACCTTTTAGTTTCCATGTACGATACTTCATTCATTCTTTTTTTTTTTTTTTAACAGGGTCCACTTGTCGGCGTACCTTAGTTCTCTTGAGAAGGTTTTCTACCTGGATGTACGTCTGTATGTGCATGATTTTATGAAGAATTACTCGTTATTAACAACAAATTTTCAATAATGCTAAGGTAGAAAGAGATACAGATACTTACAAGAAAGTGGATGAAGGCTCGGTAAAAATAAGTGCAAATTTTCTCATAAAAATCGAAATAATGACCAGCCGGTCTCTTCAGTTTGTATGGGAGAGGAGAGAGAGTGGAAAACAAGTTAAGTATACCTTAGTTTAACCAGACCACTGAGCTGATTAACAGCTCTCCTAGGGCTTGCCCGAAGGATTAGATTTATTTTACGTGGCTAAGAACCAATTGGTTATCTAGCTACGAGACCTACAACTTATTGTCGAATCCGAACCACATTATAACGAGAAATGAGTTTCTATCACCAGAAATAAATTCCTCTAATTCTTCATTGGCCGGTCGAAGAATCGAACGCGGGCCCAGCAGAGTGCTAGCTGAGAACGATACCCACCCGTCCAATGAGGAACGAGAGAGAGAGAGAGAGAGAGGGGGGGGGGGGCACGTGTGGTTAGTGAAGAACCACGTTGTGATAATGGAATGAGTTTTAAACCGTTGTCTAATTTGTGTACCGCGTTATTGTGTACAAAGTATATGGAAAAGAGTGACTGAACATTCTGAAGTACAATACAGTCAAATTGTAATGTTTCATGTGCAGCTATGCTCAAATATGAGGGGACATGATTCTTTTTGCATCGTTGCCAGGTAGTGTTAAACTTTTTTTTATTTCCAATGTCATATATTTTGACAAGCTTGCGAATTCACAGCTAGTACTATTTGCCCTATGGTTATATAAATATGACCAGTTTTATGCATTGGTATAATTTGTCACCTGTGAGATTTGATCTGATTTTCTTTTTTACATTGTTTAGCTCAAAAGACGGTGTGATAAGATTAGCGGTGCCGTCGTAGACACCGCGCTTAACATGCCCTCGGACTGGTCAATGTAAGCACATCTGTAGCATTATAACAGTAGACCTAATAAGTTCAACAGTCATAACAACGTTTTCAAAATAGGAATGTGAATTACAAGAAGTTTTCTTTCAATGTTGAAGTTTTAGAAATTTAGACTGTGTTCAACCTGCCTGTATGTTGCAAAGTGATTTATAGGGCTATAAAATAATCTAAGCCTTCTGAGATGTAATCTCTGTTACTAAAGAATTTATTTGCAGAGATTACCTGTTCTTTGAGGAATAAAAGATGACGATTTTAATTATATGGAGAAGATGGCTATTAATCGAAATATCTATTAGCATTAATGTCAAGGCCTATGGAACACTTGTTTTTCAGCTGCCTTAAAATATTTGTTTTCTTAAAAGTCTTTCTGCTCGCTTTTGGTGTATAACTTATTCATTCGTAAGGTAACTAGAAATGCAAGAATGTGAAGATAACTTGATATGCTTTCTGGCCAGAAATTTTTAGTATAGAAGTGAATGCTAAGTGTAATGTATTTATGGCAAGTAAAGAAATCTAACGCACCTAGGCCTAGGGAAAAAAATTTTGGCTTTAACAAGAGAATAATTGCATAGGCGAATATTTGCTAGTAAGCCATAATTTTCGAAGAGGTTAAGAAATGTAACCAAAATCATTTGATTTTTAAGAAAATCCAAATATTCTTCTAAAAAATATAAGATAAATGTTTCCAAGATAATTTCATTGTCGCTACTCATTGTAGACCTATGTTCCAGGTGGTTGCACCACCGCTCTAATGGTTGCTTCACCCGTTGTATCAGTGGATTTTGTTTTTACTTACATTTTTTCAGCGTTGAGGCGTAAAAAAAATATGAAATAGGACTATTTCAAATTTTATGGTTGCATTGGAAGCAATATTAATGTTATAACAATTTTTTTCTTTTATTTAGCATTTGAACTGAGGTTTGATGATGACTTTTTTTTCTCATAGTTTTGAAATATATGACAGATTTCTCCCTTATAAAACAAATTATGGCCTTATTGTATGAAATAATCGTGTTTTCGCATTGGAATAATTTAATAATATGGAGCATTTTAGTTGCCAATTCGTGAATTTTACACGGAATCCTACGCAATCATGTTACATCACTTAAGAACATAGCTGAACATAATTTACAGTTCCCAATTCATGTTCCACAAGCAATGCTACATACAAAGTGTATGGAGATCTTACAAACACAAATGAACTGTTAAAACTGTAAAGCAAACAAATACAAAATAGGAATGAAGCTTTCCATTCAAAATTGTGGAAAGAATGCATAAAAAAATCGTTTCACGGATATGCCACCTGTGCACTACAAATGAGTGCTGTAGAGCACAACCTTGGGCATGTGTGCCTGTCCATTATAAATGATATTATAAGATGTATTCCTATTACATCAAGTGCTCAGGAAAAAGAGACCAATAATAAGGTCATCTCTGGTACCCATAACATGGAAGAGGAGAGAAAATCTACAAGATGATGGAATATTAAAGCCTGGAGCTTTTTAGGCTGGCACTCATCAGTGGCACTCAGTGCCGCTTAATATCGAGGTTCAAAGGATGCTGAGCCCTTGCACGAATGGAGACTAAGCCTGTTTGGTAAAATCCATTGTAAATTTTAATAACAAGTCCCCCAAAGATACCACTGGGATGATTTGGAAAGTCTTTTGCTGGAGAAGAAAGGTAAGTGAGAAAAAGAAAATTCCGTTTGTAGGCATAGGATAGATTTTTTAGCTGCTGAAAATGCTTTTAATATGCAGAATATGTGTCCAAGATAGCTATGTTTTACTTTTTAAAAATGTATACATGAAAAATATCTCCCATAGGTGAGGTGTGTGGGTGCCTAAACGTTAGAAAAACTTTAACTCGTTTTTTTGAAAACCAATATTTTATGAAGTTAACTACATTCAAATTTCTATAAAATCAAGGATTTTCAAAAAAAAAAAAAAACTGAAAAAGGTAAAAAGGTATTAATTCTGCAGGAAATTTCGAAACTTCTTGTGTACTTACAAGTTCATTTTGCTCTGTCATCTTACATGCAGTGTTGAATTTTGAAAATTAAAAGGCTGAAAATTTTGCACTTTCTAAATAAAAAAATAATGAGATTATGTGCCAATTTTTCTTTAGATTTAAAGAACATAGATGTAAAGATTATGTAATTTCCTTCAAAACTAAACAAACATTATATATAAAAGTTGAAACTCAATAAAGTTATTGAACTTCAAAATTTTTTCAAAAATTTCCTTTATTCATATAAAAACAGTTTTTGTTCACATTACATCAAATTTTCAGTGGAATCATGTTTTACCATGTCATATAATCTCTCAAAATTTCAGCCATCCCATTGCAATATTTCAAGTACCTCTTCATTTTAGAACCAATGACCTTAAGACCATCCATTTATTACGCTACTGCTTTTGTCTTGTTAAACCCCATTTTTTTTTATTTTCTGTAAAAGTAAACTATGTCTGATCGTCTGCACTTTATTCTGTCCGCACTTTTTTCTGTCTTCACTTTTTCTGTCCGCCCTCAGATCTTAAAAGCTACTGAGGCTAGAGGGCTGCAAATTGGTATGTTGATCATCCACCCTCCAATCATCAAACATACCAAATTGCAGTCGTCTAGCCTCAGGAGTTTTCGTTTTATTTAAGGTTAAAGTTAGCCATAATCGTGCGCCTGGCAAAGATATAGGATAGGGCACCACCTGGCCGTGGTTAAAGTTTCATGGGCCATGGTCCATACATCATTATATCGAGCCCACTTAAAGATAGATCTGTTTTCGGCGGCCTTGAATATACGCTGCACAGAAAAATCGATGGCGCCGAAGAAACTTCAGAGCTCTGTTTACTTGTTTTTACTTCCCATCCCTTTATTATACATTCGGTCCTTGGCTGAAATTGTTCGCCTCTTTCCCCTTTGCTTTATGATCAAAATAGCTGCAAATAATCACTTTTAGGTAGAGAGACAATCGTTAAATAATGACATATTAACTAATTTACGTGCATGATTTGGAATGCTTGATGACACATAAACTCCTCACAACATGAAAAATTAGATAGGGCGAAAGCTTTTTGTACAATTGCTAATATCGATTTAACTTACACTATTCATTGAACACCGGTATACACATTTTTCATAAAGTTCTTCTGCATATATGAAAAATAAGGCTTCGATCATCCAGCAGAAAGAAGTACCGACTAAGCCCAGTGGCGTTCTGTCTAAACAATAAGTTCCGAGAGAAGTCGGAAGCCTTATGAATAATGCACACTCGCATTTTTCTGGATGGGAAACAAGTCTGAGTTGTACTGGCAATCCCTGGAGACTGAGAGTAGTAAGCGTAATATATTCTGTTGCTTATCTATTTACTTCCTTGAAATAATAGAATACGAGATTTTACGGTGAGTAGCAAGACACACGACCACACGTTATATATATATATATATATATATATATATATATATATATATATATATATATATATATATATATATATATATATATATATATATATATATGTGTGTGTGTGTGTGTGTGTGTGTGTATATATATATATATATATATATATATATATATATATATATATATATATATATATATATATATATATATATATATATATATATATATATATATATATATATATATATATATATATATATATATATATATATATATATATATATGTATATGTATATATATATATATATATATATATATATATATATATATATATGTATATATATATATATATATATATATATATATATATATATATATATATATATATATATATATATATATATATATATATATATATATATATATATATATATATATATATATATATATATATATATATATATATATATATATATATATATATATATATATATATATATATATATATATATATATATATATATATATATATACATGGGGTGTTTTATATTACTCAGACCTTATCAGTGACGTATTTTCTTTATTTATTTGTTACTACAATAATATAAGATATCAAACAACAGAAAATAACATGTATTTGTGTTCCTATATTACTAACTTCGATACTTTATTGATGGATACATAGGTATTTGAATGTATATGTGTAAAATGAAGAATGGATCAGGAAAAAGCGTAAAAAAAAAAAAAATCAGCTTATCTATAGCTTGTCTAGAATTTTTTTCTTATAAATGGTATGGGTTTGACAGCTTGTAATTTGCCTGCAGCTGGTTCCTCTTTTAAACTCAGTAAGCTAATTTTTTTGTGAAGAAAAACATAATAATGAGCCAAAGGCTGAATCAGTTAAAAATGCGATTATTTCCTCAGAAAATTGGTATTACCGAGGGACAAAGGATTGGACAGAGAAATATTCACTTTCATTTTGAAGTGAAAACGAATAACCTCATTTTATCAAGTAATATGCATCAAGATGTCAAACGACACCATTTCACATGAATTCTTCAATTTATTTTTGTATAAGCTGTTTGCATTTAGCAAACAGGACTTCTCACATATCCCCTGAATATTTTGTTAACTTGCATGTGCCTCTATAAGTTGTTAGACTTCCAGTTCTAATCCAGTTCTCTGCATATTTTAGAGATAATGTTACTGTTTAGTACCCCTCCCCCGTCATTTGTGATCTGCGCGAGTCAAGTAACTACCACGTTTAGGTCAATAATTCCTTGAGCGCCATAGGACGTATTCTGCATTTGGGCATTTTTACTCCTTTCATTGGAAGTGGAATACGTATAAGAACATTTTTTTTTTTACTCCAAAAATGGTTCCCTACGTACTACCAAGATGTACTTTGACGGGCATATTGGAGGGTGTAGAATGCTCGCTGAGTGGTCCCAGCATAGAGTTAGCGTACTCCTGGGCCTCGTGACGCCTCTGGAATTTCATGTGGTTGCGTTGATATCGTCACGTTTCTCACGTCATAACTCTGTTATTTGAAGATGTTTTTGCTGAAAATTTTAACGTAGATTTTTGTAGCATCTACTCTGGTTTTAGTTCACTCAAAAGGTGTTATTGGGGCTGTACCTAAGTCTAAAGTTGCGAGGCGTCTTGATGTTCTTTTATTCACATTTTCGTATTTTTAATGTTTGCCATAAAAAATATATAGCCGTATATATAAATATCTTAGAATAGAAAGATGTTGCACATATACACGCAGGTATACACAGACACAGGTACACGCATACACAAACAAACACACACACACATACTCACACGCGAGCGCACGCGCACACACACTTCCCTTACTTGTCACCGAGACCCATCTGCCACACCCAGAAACCTATCAAATATTTTCTATCAACAATTTCTTTTAATTTTTAATTAAAAAATCTAAACCTATGTATAAATGAAAAGGAAGTTTTATCCGCTATACGATAGAAAAATATTTTGCTGACATGGTATACAAATTTTCATTCCTAGCTACAATTAACTCGATTTTGTTTTACTTATTTATACTTTGGGGGGTTTGGATGGTTAAGGGATAAAGGTCAGTCCTTTGCCAAATAAACGAGATTAAAATGAGGTTTCTCGGATAAATTTAACAACGCTAGGTCGATATATATATATAAAAAAAAACTTTTCTTACATAGTCTAGCGGCAAATCAGGCGGCAACATGAGAAAATTTTTGTTCGTTTGCTATTAATATAATCTCAAATTTGCTCAAAAATACCTAAAACTACATATAAACTAAGTGGAATTTTATCAGCTTTACGATAAAAATATTTAAAATTCCTGTCACTAATGGTTTTTGTGCTAAAATAAGTAAAGTAAGATATACAAATTTTCATTTTCAGCTACACTAACTCATTTATTCTTACCTTTTAGTATTTGGAGGGGATTTTGTTGATTAGAGGATAATGTTCAGTCATTTGCCAAAAATACGAGACCAAAACGAGCTCTCTAGGGTAAAAATCAGCTGTTCGAAAAAATCTTTTGCATTACCATTTATCGCCTCTCACTGCGGCTTGGCGCTCACGGTGACAAAGGGCCGAAAGGGATAATGGCAACTTGAGATTCAGCAAAAGGGGTTATATGTGTTCCGTCTTTTTCGAAAACTGAGCAAGTTTCCCTTCGCATTACGCATCTGTGTGAAATCACTGGATATGAACAAAACGAGGAGAAAAGTTTAGAAATTTAAACCAGAATGAAAGAGTATTGAGAGGAAGGTGTCTTAGATTTTCAAGGTTCGCCAATCACGAGAGGACCAACGCCTCCATCAGCGATCCCAAAACCCCAACAACAATTCTCGGAAACAGCGCCCCTCGGCTTCAGTGATGTCGAGGGAAAGAGAAAGAGTTCTGAGAGTACCGTCAAAGGAGAGTGAGTTGCAGCAAATGATTTTTCAGGAACGACATCCCTGTTATCGTCCATTGCCGGTATGACGTCAAAGACAAAAGTAGTGACGTAGAGACCTTAACACAGAAAAAAAAAATATGTTGCACAGAAATGTGAGGAAAATGGCAGCGTTCTCAAATCAAGTGGACATTCCCCTTGAAAGCAAAGTAACTCTGAATATTTTTTTAATCTTAAAAGTAAGAATGATTACGACTCATCAAAAATTACAAGCTCAGGGAAGTGTCATAAACAGAAGTCATAATTGTTTTCAATCGGAATTTTGTCAATTATATACAAGAAAATAGTCCTAAATAAACTAAGAAAAATATTTAAATATATAAATTCGAAGGAAAATATCATAAATCTT
>NC_089781.1:63588350-63608350 GCF_040412425.1 Macrobrachium rosenbergii | reverse complement strand
AAGAATTCGATTAACTTTATGATTCTGTTGTCTGCCCGTTAATAAGACATTGACTGATTAAATGGTTTATACTCAAACAATGACGAGTGATTCTACTTGGCAAATACCTTATTGAAGTATTCCTTCAGAGTTTCTCTTGAAACATGAAGAAAGACTTAAAAATGCTTCGTCATATCGCATACTGCTACAATATCGACCCCCACCCACCCCCCCCATCCCTCTCTCTCTCTCTCTCTCTCTCTCTCTCTCTCTCTCTCTCTCTCTGAGGCGCCAATATAACTTTGTAAACAAACTTTGACCTCCAACTTATCTAATTACTTACATAACTCCGTGTTCTTCGCAAGTCTCTGTCATCCCTCGAATTCTTAGGAGAAGACAAATCTCTTGGGAAAATTTCATGCATTTATTCTGGAATGCTTTAACTTTTCATACTTTCTGCATGTTACAAATTTTTAATTAATCACTGGCGAATATATTAAAAATGCTCCATAAAAAAAATTGTTGCTTCTAGAGTAAAAAACCTCCCTATCATTGCCTATTAGTTACGTCATATATATATATATATATATATATATATATATATATATATATATATATATATATATATATATATATATATATATATATATATATATATATATATATATATATATATAATGTGTGTGTGTATGTATATATATATATATATATATATATATATATATATATATATATATATATATATATATATATATATATATATATATATATATATATATATATAAATAAATAAATATATGTTTGTGTGTGTGTGTTTATGTATGTATGTATAGCCCACCAATGGGACAGCAGTGATAAGTAAACGTAATAGAAGCTGCTATATACATCCTTTAGGTGATGAGTCAGGTTAAAGCTCTTTTGTAGAAAACAAATACAGCATAAGCTGCATACTATGAACAAATGCAAATCATCACTTTTCTGGCCTCTCCAAATAGCGCATAGTTCACGTCACACTTCAGGGCCACGTGAAATAGGTTGTTGTTGTTCTTAAGAGAAGGTTATAAGGGTAAATGGAAATAAGTCCGATGAAGTGCAAGATGTTCAAGATTTGTGCACATGTGATGTATTCTAGATTTGGTAGCATAAAAATAAACGCGACGGTAGTTATATTTTGTAAAAGTAGAGGAAATTAGTAAATGGCTGTGGATCCTATTGTGAAGAAATCGCCCTTAAATGATGGATGACCCCTTTCTTCTCAAGGCTCTTGGCATCACAACTTTATGTGTTTTTTGAGGGGGTGAGGGGCAGGGTTACTGAGAAATAAAATTAAAGGAGTTCTTGCTTTTCTGCACGGAATGTAACTCCCCATATAGCTGGTGGGATAGATCCTGATTTAACACAACCTGCATACGATTACAAGGTTGCTACTTGATTTACAGAAGCCAGCTTCATGCCCTCACAAGTTGCCCAAAGAAGAATAACATGTCAATAAACCCGGATACTATGGTACTTTGTGTGAATAAAGTGGAATGTCTTGGTATCCAGATGAAAGGGATAAATGATGCTATGGATGTGGTAGAGCCCATAGTGTCCAGAAGACTGAGTATATGTGGAAATTTCACAATAGTCTGGGGATTATACGAGTTATATTGAGTACGAACAAATCAAAAGTGGTGGAAGAGATAGTTTATGGTGGTAGAAACGAAAATGTTTTGTATGAAAGACATGGCTTTAGGATTAAAGGGTGATTGTGCTTTGAAATTTAAATGTCAATGTTGATGGCAAGTGAAAGTCTACCTAGTGGGTAATGATCTCTGAAGATATTATAAATGAAGAGTCCAATGGAAATGTCTTCAGAAAGAAATTTTAAGAAACTACACAATTCGCTAAGAAAAAATACTTATAATTTTACTTTGGAAAAAGAAAATGCGAAAAATGTACGTTAGGTTATATGTTTTAAAAGTTAGATGGCAGGGTAAGTTTACATATTGCATTGAGAAGAAAAAGGGCCGTGAGCATATTTATTTGATCCGTATCTTTTGCCTGTATCAATCCCAGATGAACATTAAAACTGATACAATGTGGCTATAAATGTAAATAAAATGAACGAATTTGATAAGGAAGTAAAAGGTCTCTAAGGAGAATAGGAATGGAAATTAGGCTAAGATTACAAACACTGAAACAAAAATTAATGTTAATGAGGTGTATGCACAGTTCAAGGGAGGTGATATAAAACTGATTGGTGCTGTTAACACTGGAATGCAGGGAGAGAGAAAAAACAGCAAGTGGTTTGATGAGACTTTGAGTAGTTTAGTTAAGGATAAAATTTGATTGTCTGAGGTGCGGTTGCATGATAAAATAGAAAATCATGTAAAAGCATACAAGATGATGAATAAGGCAGTGAAAAAAAGACGATAAGGATAATGCTGATGGGTGAAGCAGAGCAACTATCTTAGCAAAATGAACCTCTATAAGGTAGTATGGCAGTCATATTATCAAAATGAACCTCTGTGGGGTAGTATGGCAATTATCTTAGCAAAATGAACCTCTGTATGGGAGTAAAGTCAGGTGAAAATAATGTGCAAATGACTCTTGAGATAAAAGATGTAAATGATAAGACAGTGCCTGAAGAGAATTCTACCCAGAATGTTTTCTGGGTGTTGAGGATAAACAAGAGCCAAAACTGGCTGATACATGGAAAGAAGGGACTTAAATAAATATTACCCTGCTTATGAAAAATCAGACTCTCGATAGAAGTAGAGCGCTTAAAAGTTTAAGAACGAAATTATTTTTTTATGCCTTCACCAACTCATAATAGTTTGGTATATTCATTACATATCTTTTAATGTTGACACAAACTTGACGACACTGAACACCCTATACTTCTTATCCTTTTCAATCTGTATGTCCTTGTTTCACAGAAGAGACTAGTCGTTAGACATCTCTTCTATGATATGGCCACTTCTAAACAAACCACTATTCTTAAATCTTGGATGGCGCTATATCCTTTGTACCAGGGTTCCCCATTTCTTGGACTGGAGTTCCATTGCTTGGGGATATGCTCAGTCACACTTTCTATACGCTCCCTCTTCCACTTGTTTCTCAAACAGTGTGTAGGGCAGGCTTAGTAGAAGGCCCAAGGATACCTGGCGGTTTATCAAGAGGTTACCTTATCTTATCATTTTCTTTTTTGTCTTTACCCATTATTTTGTTTTCAAAACCACCGTTGCCGTCCTTTTTTGAGTGTCTGGGAAATCTGGAGATGTACTTTTTGTCCTTGCTGGGTATGCTAGTTCTTCCCACTTTCATTCAGGCAATAATTGTGTCTCTTTTGGCAATACACTTCTCAGTATTAAGTTTATACAATATAACGCGCTTGCCATTGTTTTTGTAAAGTTTGCAAATATTCCTTTATACTTGTTTTACCTTTTGTTGCTTCTTTCTGGTGATATTGAACTTAATCTAGGTCCACAGAATCAATCATGGAAATGTGGTATTTTATATAATTATGTCCGTGCATTACACAAGAATAAAAGTGACTCGGACATTGGTGCTGTTAATTTTGATAGCCTCTTTTGTTCCGAAATGTTGATTCATGGTTTAAGAAGCTCATCTTACTCAAGTTTCATGCCATTGCAAGGGGCCGTGGAATGGTTCTGCATATTTGAAAGGGTTTCTCTGCATCTCGTAGACCACTATTTATCTTTGTGTGCAGTTAATAAATGAGCCTACACACCAGTCTGGCAAGCATCTTGACCTTGTATTTACAGATCTAACAGGAATTTTACCTCGTGGAGTAGGTTTGCAGGGAGTTCATCTGATATTTTACGAAGTCTAGATGTTATTGAATGTTTAAATGATCACCTGAGGACTATTAATGAGTAGGATAAGATATGATTTAGTGCTGTATGTAAGCTTGCCTACCATGAATAACAAGTTGAGTAGCTTATCATTTATGGAGGAACAGCCAATCAGACTTTTTGTGGCAAAATTTCACTAAGCTTAGAAATCAAGCTCTGTTTGTCTGCCACAGATAATAATGGTATTGTTGCTTTTGAATTTTCTACAATTTCTGGTTGTGAGAAATTAATAAGTGAACTCACACTCCAGTCTGGCAAGCATCTTGACCTTGTATTCACAGATATTATAGGAATTTTATCTTTTGGAGTACTCTTGCAGTGAGTTCAATTGATCATTGTTTGATTAAGTTGATATGGAGATGGATCAGGTTGTTCAGAATGGTATACTTGAAATTCTAGGCCAATTGATATGGTATTCACCGAGATCTTATTTACATCAGGTGGAGTGATATTTATAGAGGTCTGGATGGTACTGAATGTTGAAATGATCACCTGAAGACTAATATAAAGAGAAGAATGCCTTCCAAAATCCTCAAGTTTTCTCTTTAAGACTAGCATCAAACAAATTTTTTTCTGGCACAATTTCATAGAGCTTAGAAATCAAGCTCGGATTGTCTGTGAGAGAGGTACAAGAGCTTGTAATGGGGGCTGAAGGAGATATTGCTCTGCAATGGTGGTGACCATTAGTGGTGGTCTACCCTTAAGTCATCACTCTTTGGAGTTGATTCAGGCATCCTTACCCTTGTAGGAGCTGATGGAACTGCTATATATTGCCCAAAAAGAAGGCAAAACGTTTGGCTCAAGTCTTCACAAGCAGTGTGGTGAGTTCTTAGTGTTGCCTCAGTCAAGCTTTCCTGAGCCTAGGTTGTGTTCAATGGCTTGCAGTTCTGGAGGTTTCAAAATTTGCTTCTGGGTCTTAATGGGTATGGGGACATAAACCCAAACAGGATCTTACCCATCTTTTTGTAAAATGACTGCTGACCTCATTGCTCCTAGGATTACTACTATTTTCAGAATATAGGCTTATTCAAATTACCCCTGTTTTATCTAAGGCTTTTGAGAAGTTGCTCTAAGAATCTTTTTAGATTTATTGAAGATAATAACCTACTATCAGCATTACAGTTTGGGTTTCGTAAAGGCCTTGGTACATGTGATGCACTCTTGTCAATATCTACCATTTTGTAGAGTGCTCTTGGGAGGTGCAGCAAAGCGTGCACAATCTGTCTAGATTTTAGTGCAGTCTTTGACAGTGTGAATCATGAAGCACTTATCTACAAGCTATATTTTTGTTAGGCATAACTCAAAGGGTCTGTGTTGATGGCTATTATAGTAACTTTAGTAATCTCTTTCCAGGTGCTCCTCAGGTGCTATGCTGGTGACATGTGGCAAGGTCTGGAGAACAAACTGATTGCATACCCCGATGATACTGTTCTTCTAGCTGTTGTTCCTTCTCTTCACCTTAGGTCTGTGGTTGCAGAATCCTTAAACCGAGATCTGGCACATATCCATGAATAAAGTAGTCTTTGGAGCACGAACCTTAACCTTTCTAAAACTGAAAGTATGATAGTCAGCCCAGAACACTTTTGTATTTGCATCCTGATTTACATTTAAATGATAAGGTTTTAAATGTCAGTGTTTCCTTTCAGATCTTATATGTAACTTTTGATGAGAAATGCACTTTTGAGAAGCAAATACATATTATTACTTCATCTGTTCCTGAAGTTGACTCTCATCTCAAACTCCTGTCATTAAGTTTATTTTTCCTACTCTGAATGTTGACTTGTGGCATAGATATAAAATAATTCATTATGTTTGCTACATAAAATATAATGCAACGAAAAATCCTTAGCTCTCCTCTTTGCCTTACCTAGCTGTTTCACTAGGCAGGCTGCTGCAGCATTCTAAATCCTAGCGAACTGATTAGTATTAAACCTTATACTAGGCCTTAGGTTTAATACTACTCAGTTCACTAGGATTTTTATCATGGCTAGAACTAAAACGTGGAATAGTTTACTTACTTCAGTTGTGGCATACTCTGATCTCCAAATATTTAAGGAAGGAGCAATCATTCATGCTCTCTGCTGATGTCTCCTGAATTTTAGGTGTATCGTTTGTACTATCTATTCCATCATATTTATTTATTTATCACCTTTTCCTATAACCTCTCTCTCTCTCTCTCTCTCTCTCTCTCTCTCTCTCTCTCTCTCTCTCTCTCTCTCTCTCTCTCTCTCTCTCTCTGCGGGATGATTTCCCTTTGGAACCCTCTTGGGTTCATAATCTTTATTATTTTTCAGAATATGAACACTATTCATATGGAATAAGCCCACAGAAGCCACTGACTTGAAATTCAAGCTTCCAAAGAATATGGTGTTCATTAGGATGAAGTAAGAGAAGATAAGCATAAATAGATAAAAAAAGTATTAAAATGGAAAGAGAATAGTATTAGGGTAGTAATGCATTACATCTTCGCTTGAACTTTTGAAGTTCCAATTGCCTGACATCCTCAGGGAGGCTGTTCCACAGTCCAACTGTGTGAGGAAGAAAGGACTTCTGGAACTGAGAAATTCTATTGTGATGCATATCAGTTCTATAATAATAAATTTTTCTTAGTGTAAACTTATCATGTATAGTTATACTTATAGAGAGACCCTCTCCCTTGTCCAAACTTGCACTGTGTTTCTTCCATGGGTACACTGTCATCTGTCATACATTTACAATAATAATCCTACCATACATGTTACAGGTATGGTAAGTAATGTCATGACCCTATAATTTTCACAGTCCTCACTGTCATATCATTCTTCTCATCCATTCGTTTCTGACCCCTTAATGTCCCTGACATATTTCCCTAAACTTGGTGTGCAGATTACTTCCATTTCCCTAGCATACCTCAGCATCATAGTTACTGCAGCTCGAGTGCCTGTTTAAATTCTCTGTTTCTCAGCCTCTTAATACTGTGATATCTCTTATTGTGTCATATCATGTCTGTCGCTGAATCCCAAGATGTTATCTTAAATCACAGCCTGTAAGTTATTTTTTTTTTACAATTGGTACTGGTCCTCATGTCATTTTAACACTGAATAGTTGTAATTTATTGTAGTAGGGGGATAAAAGGAAAATTGCAAAAATGATGGATAAATAAACGATGAGTTGAAGTTGGTGGTAATTAAAATCATAGATTCACGACGAGTACAATACGAGGAAGTTTCTTTAGAATGAAATATAGATTTCAGTCCTTTTGTCAACTAATTTGCAGGAAAGTGGAAGGATAACACGTCAGTATACCCTTATTTCTCATGGTAAGAAATTGGTGTTCCTGTAATTATAATGCTGAATAGTGTCTGTTGTAGTATGTTCAAGAAGGGAAAATAATAAGAATAAAAAGTCCAACTGACAACATAAATATAGCAATCAACAAATATTTGCAGTGTGCCGTAAAGAACTGAAATGATAAAAATAGTGAGCATGCATTTTAATTCACGCAAAATTGAGGGAAACTTGCATTCGAAGGGTATACAGGTTATCAATATACATAAAGGCAATTGCATGAAAAAATAAAAGCAAATAATGTAAATAATTATCAAATGTTTGAACGAGAGAGAGAGAGAGAGAGAGAGAGAGAGAGAGAGAGAGAGAGAGAGAGAGAGAGAGAGAGAGAGATACTCTAAGCTTGTGTTTAAGGTATAGAGCTAGCTACTACTAAAGCAGTGAATTACTAATTTATAAAGATATATAAATTTTCATTAGCATATCTATAATTAACACAACAAAATATAATGCACATCTATTGCATACTAAGGAGCGAGGAAAGAATGGCAAAATAATTACATCACTGTCGGTGGAGAGATCTAAAGATTTTGCACAAAGGAGTGAGAGAAATAAACGGGGCATGTCTGTACGTGAGTGCATATATGCCATTAAATTATCCTCTAGGAAAGCTCAAAAGAATTTGTAACCTTCAACAATTTTATGAGTAAGTTCTAATAAACCCAGTTAATGAAAATTCCTAGTAAAAATACAAAATAATGTGTTACCAAGTCTATAGGAAAAGGTTGATATGAAGATTTTTATAGTTGTAGCGTGCAAAATGTTTGGCAAAATTTTACTTTCAGCTTTACAATAAACAAAATTCTTGGTAAGATGTTGATATTAAGGTTATATCAAGGCTGAGAAAATAGTTAAAATAACCAACCGACGTTCGTATTAAAGATGTCTATAATATCTACTGTTTTCAGTAAAAAAAAAAAAAAAAAAAAACACTGTCTACAATAATGGAAAGAATTTTTTTTTCATTTGACCCATACAACATTTGCAAGAATTTCCAGTAATTTTATGTGATACACGAGTACACACATGCATACAATATATATATATATATATATATATATATATATATATATATATATATATATATATATATATATATATATATATATATATATATATATATATATATATATATATATATATATATATATATATATATCAACGAAAGTTTTGAGTTTTCGTTGACTTACCTGTTCGTCCAACGTTTTTTCTCGCTTGATGGGACTGAGTGACGAGTCAGCGATCTAGGCTGGCTTCTCCCCTCGAAGCACTCTCTCTCTCTCTCTCTCTCTCTCTCTCTCTCTCTCTCTCTCTCTCTCTCTCTCTCTACCTACCTACCTACCTAAGGTTTCAGCAAAACAAGCTATACCGAAAATAATTTATTCTCTAAAAAAACTTAACAAGATGAACTGGCAAATGTAAGATTTACGTGTGACACTTTGGTAAGTCACTAACAAATAACTAGAAATGAAGATTTCCAAATATTCCAAATGTCCTAACTTAAGAAAACCAAATCACAATTCAGTGGTACACCCAGGTCATAAATTCAAGTCAAAGTTAGTTACAGTAGGTATACTGAGTACAACCTTGACTCTATACATGTCGAAACATCTGAGGAACCCAATGAAATTCTCTCATTAGTTTCTACAAAAAAAAAAAAAAGCAAAAATAATGGGAATTCTTCCTATGTTACTCAAAGCCCAAAAACGTATATAATAAGGGAATAAGCAAAAATATATAAAATTAAGATTCAGATGGGAATTCCTCCCTCACTGTCCAAAATAAAGAGACATAAGAAATAGACAGTTTAAAATTTATGAATCAGATGTGCTTCTTACCTCCAGCAGTTTTGATAAACAGTTCGGAATCAAACGCCTTCACACACACACACACACACACTCACATACACACAGGTTTCTAACTTTCGATACCTGTGCACAAAGTCTTGGGTGGTCTCCGAATGACCTTTGATTCCCCCATTTCGCCCCATCACTTCTTGGGACCACACCTCAATATAGTGATATCCGGATTTTCAACCGGATAAAGCTTCTTGAAGTTTCTTTTGCTGATTTTACAATCACGCACTCGTGTGTGTAACCAAGAGCGTTTTGAGGGACTGGACACTGTTGAATTCGAAAAACACACCTAAGTATTCGCTACATGACATGTTCGGTCACCCGATCACATGCCTTCGAAAATGCTGTCATCGGGTTTACTTAATCAGCATCGTTTCTCACTCGTGGGTGGTTGCTATGCCTGCTTGTCCATCGTTTCATGTGTGTATATATATATATATATATATATATATATATATATATATATATATATATATATATATATATATATATATATATATATATATATATATATATATATATATAAATTTTATAGTATAATCAATTGTTCTGTGCATTACTAAAATTACTAACAATTACAAACTGGATGGCAGGACCTCATTCAAACTGGATTCTCAAGGCATTGTACTTCAGTGGAGATATTTATTCAAAAAAGTTACAAGCTTTGAATAGGACAAGAGCCCTCATTCTCAAGTGTCCGTATAAGATTGTATATACATATATATAATGAGGACAGTTTGTCCTATAAATATATATATAACTTTTTTGAATAAGTACCCCCATATATATAGATACAATCCAGTTTGAATGAGTCCTATTATATATATATATGTGTATATATATATATATATATATATATATATATATATATATATATATATATATATATATATATATATATATATATATATATATATATATATATATATATAATTATTTAATAGAAGTAATGATTACGCTGAACACGTTTTCCACAGAAATAAATTTCTGACTCACATTGGGATCGAGCCCCGGTTTTTAAAATTAAAGGTCACGGCGCTTCCAATTGGATCGGGAAGTTCGGCAAAATTTGCTGGTACGTCAGGCGGCAGCCTGGCCAGGAAAAACGTCAGGTACAGAAGTACTTAAATTTCAACGTATTTTATAACTTTGTGTGGGTCAATTGGTAACCTCTTGGCCTTTCATTTGGGAAACCTGAGTTCGATCCCAACATGAGTCAGAAATTTAATATATATATATATATATATATATATATATATATATATATATATATATATATATATATATATATATATATATATATATATATATATATATAAATATATATATATATATATATATATATATGGAGTTGATGTTGGTAGAAGCAGAAGAATATAAACGAGTCCGTATGTAATCAACGTAAAGCAAATGGGTGTTACAGATTAATACAGCAAAGGGCTGCTGGGAGAAAGGGGCTGGGATGACTGAAGGGCAGCTTCGATTCCAAAGTAAAAGAAGGCATTCTTGAAAAAAATATATTGCATCAAGTAATAAATAAAAAAAATGAACAATGGTAAAATGGGAATTGACAGGCAATTTTTAGGGCATAATTATGCGCATGGTTTTTAACCATACAGAAGAATGATAAGTGATTTACTGACAAATCGATGACTCTTTCACAAGCACGTAGCAATTAACTCAAATGTAAAAAATTCTCTTAGCAGTTTTCCTATTCAACAAACGAGATTTTCATTAACAAAATTCATGTATGCAGCATAAATTCTTTTATGCAAGTAATACATACTATACTCAATTATTATTTTAATTTGTTTATTCATTCGTCATTTATATGCATTACTTTATTTTTTACTTGATTGCTTACTTAGTTTAAAATGAACTAATTCTAAATTATTTCATTTGGTGCAATAACTTGATGAAATTTAAAATACGAAGATACTGAGGCTTAAAGTCGTGACTGATCAGATAATTGAGTGCTAGATTATAATCACAATAATAATAAATTTTGTTAAAATAATTCAAGTTCTATGCAGGACCAGTTCCTAATTAAACGATGCTTACCAATGAAAATTTCTTCCAGAATAATATTCTAGCACAAGCATATTTTTAAAGATTACTTGAGAATATAAAATACACTGCTGAAATTATCAACTTCGTGTCATTTTGAACCTGGTATTGTGCATTTGTCTAATTCTGTAATGAACAGGCATTATTACAGAACATCTGTATTGTGCATTTTTTCTAAATTCTATAATGAACCAGCATTATTACAGAGCACATAAGTTAAAATTCATTATTTAAAATAGTAATTCATAGTATTCATAATCAACATTTTCTGATTTAATATGAGGGAAGGAAAAGCATTCTACACCGAAAACTTAAATTTCATATACTGCTGATTAGCATTTTGTTGTGCATATGAAAATCATACACATAAATAGCAGGTACACTTGAAATGAAAGTGGTGAGGATGAAATTTAAAACCAATAACGGAGCAACAAACTTAGAAAAATTAAATAATGAAAATAATACAATGCAACTGCACTTTAGGAATGCGAAATAGTAGACATTTCTTCGAGATATCACACTTGAAAGCTGAGCTTCAGATAAAGATCAATTGTCTTTTATAAGTGTGTGGAAAAGTGGAAGACAGGGTAAATCAGCAAACTATTCTTGAGAGAATAAATTTATGACTGAAAAGTGTAAGGACCTAAGAATGCTTCTTAGATTAGGCTGCTGACTAGATTTATACAGTAGGGCGATGAAAAATCACAATGTACTGATTGATAGCAATTTAACTACCCAATATTTCGTGGGGTCTAATTCCTTCAATTCACGATAAATTTTGTCAAATTGCACTTAGCTTTTCATCATGTTAGCGAATCATAACTGTACTGGTACACAAGTAAAAACGATACTGACAAAAAAAAAAAAAAAAAAAAAATCATAATGCAGGGGAGAAACAAACGCCCTGTTTGCTTACAACTTGAAAGTTTATTGCCTAACAAATGAAGAATTTTTAGTCTTCGTGGGCTTCAAAACCCCCAAGAGGCAAATAATTCTGATTTATTATTTTAATAACCTTAAAACCTACTCAAGAAGGATCTTATAGCCTCCTGTTTTGCCAGAACGTTGCTTTTCTTTGCTTTGCCATTATAATAATAATAATAATAATAATAATAATAATAAATAATAATAATAATAATAATAATAATAAATAATAATAATAATAATAATAATAATAATAATAATAATAATACTGTTTAATAATAATAATAATAATAATAATGAATGTACTGTTTTTAAACAATGTATTTTTCCTATCGATTTCTAGCAACAAAAAATTCTACCCCAGAATACAAGAGATTTATGGTTCTTAGCGTTTTTCACAAATAAAATCCACGAACTGGACAAATGGAAAGCTCCTGACATAAGTGCACTAGACCACAACTCGATATATATATATATATATATATATATATATATATATATATATATATATATATATATATATATATATATATATATATATATATATATATATATATATATATATATATATATATATATATATATATATATATATATATATATATATATATATATATATATATATATATATATATATATATATATATATATATATATATATATATATACATATATATATATAAATTAAAAAAATAATCCTAAAAGTATTTCTGTTTTGCAGGGTCAGACTGTAATTTATTAATCTTTTCACTTTTTTCAGGCTGTCATGGATATGATGTCGCTTAGAAATTTCTATACATCCTTTCATGTTCCAATTTTCTTACCAGTTACGAAGGCCTAATTTTAATATCGTAGAAGAACACGTACAATGTTTCCAGGTAAACTAAAATCCATTCAGAAGTAACAAACAAAAAGAAAATAACCGAGCAATATATTCATTGGTTTTAGCTAGACAGGATTGATGTTTATATTTATTTAATTATTAATTTATTTATTCTTATATATTTCTAGGAAGAAGGGGCTAGATTTTTAAAACTTTGACTTTATTGTGGTTTTCTATGGTGTTACTAATTCTGAATTCCTATTTACAAAGACAGAAGTTTTTCAATTTCATTGCTCTGAGAGGAAAATGAATATGAATGAGTATAAGAATAAGTATAATAATAATAATGATAATCTCTTGGACATGAAACCATATGATGCACAAACATATTCAGTCTACAATTTCAATTTGTTCTCTCTCTCTCTCTCTCTCTCTCTCTCTCTCTCTCTCTCTCTCTCTCTCTCTCTCTCTCTCTCTTACAGAGCTATTCAAACTTATACTTCTCAGCAAGTCTGCAAAATTGCCGTAAAAAAATCATAAGTGCATGGAACTGAGCGTCAAATTGCTGAATAGAAGATAATGGCATTATTCTCTGCGTTATAATGAGGTAACAGCGATTACCACTGAGCTCTCACCGGTGCTTGAGAAAATCACGTATTCCAGAAACTACATTTTGTTTCTTTTAGCAAATGCCAGACTTTTCTCTTCACAAGCACTGCAACATTATTTTATATTTTAACCGATAATGAAAACATAATTTATATATAATTTCAGAAGTAATTTTTGAAATTTCTCAGCCTAGGACGATTCTACTTTTTTATTTTATTATCCATTGGGCCATTAACTTGAAATTCAAACTTCCAAAGGTTATGGTGTTCATTTGAAAGAAATAACAGAAGGAAAATACAGAAAGAACAGATCATTTATTAGAAAAGAGAAAATTAATTTTTAAGGTTCCAGATTTTTTAATCATTTGTCGAATTTATTGAAACTGTAAATAGCGGTTGTGGTTTACGCGTACATTACATCGGAGTCTGGGTTTAAAGGTTAGCAAGACTTCTCAACACGATTTAGGCCTATATGAAGCTATACAGTTATTCAAAGGTACGTGTCTGTATTTGTGTCACGTACTCTCATTTTCTGGTGGTGTAAATACATGTTAGTAGGATTTTTTTTCTTCAACCTAAGCAGCACAGGTAAGTCATTTTTATATGATGATATTTCTTCATGGTAAATTTCAGAATTTTTTTTTTATTGATTAACAGAAACCATCGTTTGGATTGTTATTAACCTTATATTCCGTTTTATTGCTATGTTACTATCAAGTAGAGCTATTTATGTTAAATTTGGTAGCAGAATAATTTTTCTACTATGATATGCAGATTGATCATAAATAATTATTGCTAAAAGTGTTTCAGCTCCCCAAATCAAACTTTCTCGACGAAAATTGTAAAATTTACCACATCGTTTTCCTTTCCCTTTATTGCCGTTAGATGTCATGAGCATGATAAAGCAGTACGTCATTCGAAATCAATCTATCTTAGTTAAGCGTAGTACCAATGAGTTTATAATGTATTGATAATATATTTCTTATAGTCAACTATAAGCATTCTTGTTATATGTTAATTTCAACTCGTCTTTATGACCTTATATATATATATATATATATATATATATATATATATATATATATATATATATATATATATATATATATATATATATATATATATATATATATATATATATATATATATATATATATATATATATATATATATATATACATACATACATACATATATATATATATATATATATATATATATATATATATATATATATATATATATATATATATATATATATATATATATATATATATATATATATATATATATATATATAATATATAAATATTTTAAAATAAAAGAAAAAGGTCATTCTGAGCAGAAAATGTTCTATAAACATTCGTTTATCAGTGAGGTGAATTTCTAAAATAACTGTTATCATTAAATGGGCAAGTAAGATGGCGTATTGATTCCAAAGGAAGAAACATAATTTAGGCTGTAAATCTGTCAAAAATAGATAATAGCACCTACAAGCGACCAACATATATAAGGTTTTGATTTTTATTTGGTTTAGTTTTTAGCGTTAGGCTTGGGTAGGTGCACGGTCTGACTGATTTGTTCACTCTTCCCCACTTTGTCACTTTGGAACAACAAGTGTTGAATACAAAACGCGAGGGATGGAAAGAGAGACAGACAATTAGACAGACAGAAAGAGGTTTCGTTACACACATGAGAGATGAAAGAAAATATGAATATAGAGAACGAGACAGATGACATTATTTTTTAAAGACAGACGCTGAATGAGAAAACTAATGGATGAAAGGGAATAGATTGAAGGCAAAGTGTATTGAATAAATGTCGAAAGAGAGCATATAAAGCACCTTTGCGACAAATGACATTGAATACGAAGAGAGAGAGAGAGAGAGAGAGAGAGAGAGAGAGAGAGAGAGAGAGAGAAAGCGTAGCTTTGTAGCAAGGATGATAAATACACTTGCTAACACACAAGCACACAAATGTACACGCACGATCACTCACACACAAACACACACACACACACACACACACACACACACACACACACATATATATATATATATATATATATATATATATATATATATATATATATATATATATATATATATATATGTGTGTGTGTGTGTGTATGTATGTATGTACACACACACACAGAATGAAGACAAGAAGCACACCAACAGGTCAAATGTTTCGAAGCCAACCAGCAGGCGTCATTACCAAGCTACAAAAGTAATGATGCCTAATTAGCACAATAAATTTAAGTGACAAATATATGTTAAAATATATAAAGTTATTTACAAAGAAACAAAAACGCTAAAAATATGAGTAATGACCAACAGTTCAGTGTGGAGACATCTGGAGGATTGACCAAGGACCGGAAAAACCTAAACGGTTCCCGAGAGATAAAGAGGTGTAGACGTGGAATGAGTGTTCAGTGAGGGGACAAGTTTTTTTTTTTTTTTTTTTTACAATTAAATATCAGTTATTAAAAGTTGATGACTGGAGGCTCTGCCCAAAACCTTAGAGTCTTTATACTGAACTGAATATTAGCGTTTGCCGGCATGATCCCTTATGACAGAAAATTCGGGATTTGAAAGTTTAGTGCCAGTTCTATAGCTGGCTGTCGATTCGGACCTTAAGTAACCTATGTGTGGATCGAATATAGGTTCCTCGATTAGACAAGCAAACTTATAAATAATATACGAGGTCATTAATGAAAAAGCTACCGATGGTCAGTGGGTTTGTGCATATAATTTGAATTTTCAGGTTAGGGAGATGACCAGATATTACAGCTAAGAGTTTTTTTATAATGAGTTCTGTAATGAGTAAAAGGAAGACTAGAATAAGGAATAAGAACGTTAGGTGTCATTTAAAATCAACAACACACACACACACACACATATAGGAGTAGAATATATATATAATCAAAATGTCATTTAAAATTTTATATATATATATACACACACACACACACACACACACACACACATATATATATATATATATATATATATATATATATATATATATATATATATATATATATATATATATATATATATATATATATATATACATAACGTTTGAATACATCCCAGATCTTCTAGGTAATGACCATCCAGTATTTGGGATACATTATATAATTATTAAAAGCCTATCAACCGTTTTCGACTCAGAATTCATACTTGTATGGTAAACCTTAAGGACATTTATGTGTTGACTTTCCATGCACAGTGTTATGAAAGTGTTTCCATAAAATTATTTCCTTGTCGCTGGGTACCTCAGTAATTTCTTTGCAGCTGTTTTTTGTGAAAATTTTAGTGTAAATCATTCAATTACAATAAGGAGATCCTCGAAAATGGATTCGTTTCAGAGGAGATAAAAAAAACGGCTTTCATAACCAGTTTGACCTGTAAAAGGTAAATGGGGATGACGCGTTTTAAATTAGAAAAAAAAAATCCTTCATCTATATAAGAGTTTCATCCACAGTAGGTGAAGGAACCTATTTATATTACAAAGATGAAATTTATTTACTATTTTTTTTTTTTTTTTTAAATGAAGGCTCTCCTCTTCCAAACCCTTTTCATTACCAGCTGAGCACTTTCTATACCTACTCGCATGATACCTATAAAGTATGATCGCTTCTGTCATATATTTTCTTTTATTTTTCATGAAATACAAAACCACGTTAAATCAATTATTTCTATCGTCTTATGCGTAACAACGTTCTTTTTTCATCTTATCACTTTTTCAATAGATCCCACCCCTTTAATTACAGTCACGTCCAGCAATGACACTCCTACATTCATAACTTCTTGTTCTTTTCCAGCCTTACTACAACCTGCCAGAGCTGACTAACTGCTAGTTTACAGTTCCAAGTCATCGTTGACCCTGCTCTTTCTTCCGGCAGGCTGAAATGTTTACCCGTTGTGTAAGAGATAGACTTTCTGTTTTGTATCATTATTGAAGAAAAAAGTTACAGACAGAGACATGCTTTTGTTTTAGATTTTCTTGTAGTTATAATAAATGTAAACAAAGTTCCAACCATAAATTTGTCAGTTTGTGTATCATTACTGAGTATCCTAATCAGGCCATTGAAATAATGTATCATGTAAACATAGTCCCCTTTTTTACTATCTATGTCAGTCATTTGGAGATCTCTAGGAAAACGCGCACCAACTGCTCAATTAACAATGCAATTTGGGTTCATTCGTAATTACGTCGAGTTTTTTCAGCCATCTCTCACAAAATTGCCTGACACTTGAATAGCGGAAGTGAAGCATTTTCTTGACTTTATTGTCCAATATCCGTTCAGTTTACGTCCACCTGCCAAATTTCAGAAACATAATTTCTTGAAACTTTACAGAAATTCTTGAATTACTTTGCTGATATAATTTATATATATATATATATATATATATATACATATATATATATATATATATATATATATATATATATATATATATATATATATATATATATATATATATATATATACATATATATGTATACATATATATATATATATGTATATATATATATATATATATATATATATATATATATATATATATATATATATATATATATATATATATATATATATATATATATATATATATATATATATATATATATATATATATATATATATATATATATATATATATATATATATATATATATATATATATATATATATATATATATATATATATATATATATATATATATATATATATATATATATATATATATATATATATATATATATATATATATATATATATATATATATATATATATATATATATATATATATATATATATATATATATATATATATATATATATATATATATATATATATATATATATATATATATATATATATATATTATATATGTTGAATCTGTATAATCAGGGAATATATATAATTTTCTGATATTTTCAGGAATGTGCATAATGTCTGATTCACTCAGAGGATATGTATATTCCCTGAAATTTTTAGTGAATATACATATTCCCTGATTATTCAACCTTATTATTATACAGATTCCTGAATCGTGTTTGGTATGAAAGAACAATGAAATAAATAGCTGAAACGATAAACAAAACCTTGTTTTCACAATGTAAACTTGTATGGTATGGTAGAATAATGGAATAAATCACTAAAAACAGTAATACACTTCTGTAATATTTTATTTATCACATAAAACACTTGTATGTAACAAAATTTATTATGAACAGAAAATAAAACTTGTCTGTCACAAAATACTCATTTAAAATAAAACTAGTAAAAAATAATAAGGATCGTTCTAATATTTAGAACGAAGCCTTGTTTTCACTAATGCAAACTTGCATGACATCGTGAGTTGCATTTAACTTTCAACTTAAAACATTTACATCGATTTGTTTGACAACGTTTTGAACCAGCACAGTTGCATTTGGCGAAACCTTGACCACCTGACTTCGACTCTTGCTGCACAGCAGTTCGAAGCGAAACAATCTATCGGTTGTCACATGGTCTTTTGAATACAGTTCATACGTACATAAATTAAACTGATTCCTGGTATATTTCCCACTCAGTATACCACTCTTCACTGTAATCCGTGTAATTGTCATTTTCGTCAATATCCATAATTATTCCCATGATATTCCTTGGATCCCCACGACACCTATCCACCATTGGTATCGGAATCGTTACATTGTTCCCGACGTTTCCACGGTCCATAATACGACGACTTCGTTTAACCATACGCTCAGCTTGTGAAAGCTGTGCTTCGCACGCACGTTTTCGCTGAGAGGTAATATTCTTTTGACGGACGGAGAGTGGTGATGTTGGTTCGACAGCAGGTGGTTCAGCAGTAACTGGTTCGACAGAAGATGGTTCTGCAGTAACTTGTTCGACAGCAGGTGGTTCGACAGCTGCAGAGAGAGAGAGAGAGAGAGAGAGAGAGAGAGAGAGAGAGAGAGAGAGAGAGAGAGAGAGAGAGAGAAGAAACATTACACTCACTACAATCCACATAATAACATAAAAATACAGTGTATTGAGGAAATTTGTTATCCGTTCGACCATAAGGATACCCTACTGACTAACCTCTAATCACAGTCGTGCACAGTACTCCCAGTGCAGTGACTTGTTCGACAGCAGGTGGTTCAGCAGTGACTTGTTCGACAGCAGGTGGTTCAGCAGTAACAGGTTCGACAGCAGGTGGTTCAGCAGTAACTGGTTCGACAGCAGGTGGTTTAGCAGTAACTGGTTCGACAGCAGGTGGTTCATCTGAAGTTGTTTCCTCCGTAATTACTGCCAGCAAATCGTCCTCACTTTGGAGACGGTGAATTACATCATGTGGAAGAGCTGAAGTTGTCAGCCCTACTTTTGCATCGGATCCAAACAATGCAGTAAATGGTGACCTTCTAATGCCAGAATGGTAGCTAGAGTTTTTGAAACTGCACAAATTTTAAACCAACTGTCCAGTCTGTTGTATTATTATCACTCAACCAGGCTACCAACATATCTTTAATATCACAGTTTGCTCGTTCAACTGAC
>NC_089781.1:63580850-63583350 GCF_040412425.1 Macrobrachium rosenbergii | reverse complement strand
TAGATGAAAACACTAACTTTTTAACCTTATTGCTTTGTCCAGAATAGAAATGCACATAGGAAGAAATATTAGAAGGTTTTCTATACACTCTATATTTAAACCCATTTCTATTTCTTCGTATGAGGACATCCAAAAACGGTAAGCACCCATCATTTTCCATTTCCATCGTGAATTTAATTGATGGTACCAAATGATTTAACTTGGCAAAAAAGTTATTTACATCTTGGTTCCCTGGCCATACACAAATTATGTCGTCAACATACCTAAACCATGTTACATTACGTGGGATTATGTTGTTTAATATCTTTTTTTCCAAAAATTCCATATATAAGTTACTTAACACTGGGGATAGAGGGTTTCCCATTACCATACCAAAATTTTGTGAGTAAAGTTTACCATTAAATTCAAATTTACAATCTTTTACACATAATTTAATCAGTTCAATTAAAGTACTTTTAGAAATTGGGATATCTAGCTGTGTGCTCTCTAACAATTCAGATAAAAACGCCATCAGACCATCAATTGGCACCTTTGTGAATAGTGATACTACATCAAAACTTACAAGCCTGGCGGAAGGAACAGTGAGGAAATAACTAAAGGACTGTGCAATTTGGAAAAATATAGTGATTTAACGAATGAAGAAGTGAACATAGTTAAGGGAGTGATTTATGGAAGTATGAAAAAATCAGATACCACAAACGTCTCCAAAAGATTTATGGTTGCTATCAATGAACTGAAAAAAGATAAAAATATACACATGACAAAAACAGATAAATCAGGTGCTCTTGTAATTTTAAATAAAAGTGAATATATAGAAAAAATGGAAAATCTTTTAGGTGATGATAGCACATATAAAGAATTAAATAAGAACCCGTTAGACAACGTGAATAGTGGTTTCAATAAGAAAAGTGAAAAACCTGTTAAAAGGTAATGAAAGCCTTATAAAGAAGTTGTGTGTGACCTCTCCATCGCTACCATACGTGTATGGTACAATAAAAACTCACAAAACAAACTTTCCTGCCAGGCCAATTATCAGTTCAGTTGGTTCCGCGTCATACAAGCTAGCGAAGTACTTAATGGATATTCTCAACCCATTAGTAGGTACCATATCAAATGCAAATATCACGAATAATGTGGACCTGATAAATAAACTAGTGTACAGATTAATAGTGAATCCAGGCTTGTAAGTTTTGATGTAGTATCACTATTCATGAAGGTGCCAATTGATGATCTGATGGCGTTTTTATCTGAATTGTTAGAGCTTGACAGCTGGGTTTCATATATCCCAATTTACAGGAAAAGACATTCATTTTGCCCATTATGGAACATGATTTAAGTTATTCGTTCAAAGATTGTCAAATCTTCGAATTTAATGGTAAATTTTACTCAAGAGGAAGAATTTTTCTATGGTGCCTACAGGAAACCCTTTCTCCCAAAATGTGGTTTCACGCGTTGGACATCGGCGTCAATATTTCGGACTCCATCCGAACATTCCTAAGACAAATACAAGCCACACAAAGACATCTATGTGATTAGAAGTAAATTGAGTGACCATCACTTCGCCTCATGTGCAGGGATGATGGTATGTAAATAACTTTCATATTTTGTGCTATCAGGTGCTAAATCAGTGAGTCCCACTCCAATTTGTGCTACAAATTAAAAAGGCTGATTAGGAAATGGAATAATCTTGGCCTTCCCAATAATGGATGAATCCTCTAACCATCCCCTCAAGAAATAGAAAGACCGTTTTAAATCTTGGAGTTTCATTCGCTCTAAAACCTGGTCCCTAATAATCTTAATTTCCTAGTTGCTTTTGATAAACATTTTGCAAAAAACAACTATGACAAGAAAGTGTGTCTCAAAGGCATTTTGCTAAATGTTTGGAGCAAAATAACAACAAAAATTAACTCCCGAAAAGATTCAAAAATGCATTAAATAGATTAAGAAAATTAGGATATCATCAAGAAAAATCTGAAAATCCTGATAGGATTAAATAGTTCTTTAGACAAGGAGACATAAAATAAACTTCAAGAACTTCAAAACCAGAAAGAACCTTACAACAAATTAACGAAAGATCCCACAACAAATATTCTGCTCAGTTTAACAAATCAGTTAGAACCATAGGGGCAATAAAAATCCATCATCTTCTTAAGACATTCAAGGTAATCAACCCCTCTCTCCCTATTTTTAGAACAATAAAACAATAAAAAAATTCCTTTACTTATAAATCTAACTCTTTCATGTACAAATTATCAAAATGGCTCGCAGACTTGTTATCGCCTTTCTAGGAACCTTTATCATCCTCCCCAAACATGCAGAAGATTTCTGGAAAAAAAGTTTAAACATCCCCTCAAGAAACATCAAACTGCTCAGGGGAACGTCGATTCATTGTTACTAAAGTGATTGCCGACGTGTTGTTTTTCTTAGAAGGAAGTTACAAATAAGGAGACCATTTTCCTCTTGGCATGGAAAGGAAAACTTATCAACCTCTGAATAACAA
>NC_089781.1:63543350-63578350 GCF_040412425.1 Macrobrachium rosenbergii | reverse complement strand
TGGGGGATGTTATTCACTATTATAATTTTAATATCCTTGGTTGTCAAACAAGAAAATTATTTCCATTGGTGGGGTGTGAATCACTCAGTTTCTTGACCATAATTTTGCTGAATCCCTCTCGTTAAATTTTAAAAATAAAGTCTAGTTTTATTTCTCTGTGTTTAATTCCAGTAGGCAAAATTGTTTATAGATAGGTTTAGTGAGAGAAGTCGACAAAAGATTTTGCTGACCCAGGGATGAGCCATGCTACCACAGACTTCTTAGAAGTTAAAATGAATTCTGTTCTTAAAACAATAAATCTAATCTGATTAGCAACATATTGTTGAATATTTTGGAATTTCATTTTGTACTTCTTGAAACAGGTTTACTGATAAAGAACTGTCGTTTTTGCACTAAAGGACTTGTTATTTTGTTGAGTCATGCTCTCATTTACATATCTTGAGTTTAACTGTGTTTGTATGTAACAAGTGTTGAAGTAAGCAATAAAAGATGCCCTGTTTGACCTGGGAACATTATTTTTGTAAACACACACACACACACACACATGTTGTCAACTGGGAAGGGGCAACATGAGGGACATATTTTAATAATGCACTTAAAAGAATATAATATAATCTAGCTTTATAAAAGAATACTTATGGTCATATATATGAACATCATATAAGGCACGTATAAATTTGATATTACAATAGCTATAAAGAAATTTGTAAAATGTTTAAATATTATATATATACAGTAGAGATGTATATATATATATAGTACTAATAGTTTTCCCATATATATATAACACCTGTCAGGTGTGGATTTGTAAATCCAGTTCTGTACGTTTTCTAACCTATAAGACAGTCCATCTTGTGATTTCTACCCAAATGAGTTTTAAAAGAGGCTACTGGCAATGTACCTATGTGCACCTGACAGGGGATTCTGTCTAAAACTCTTTTTTCAGTCTCATCAGAATTGTTACTGAAAATAATTTATTTTTCAATAATCTTACATAGCTGGATTGCAAGAAACAAGATATTAAATGAAATAGAATACTAATGTTCACCAAATGATCAGACATATTATATCCACCATATTCAAGTAATTATTCTCTGAATAATTTCCCCATAATATCAAAATAAGTCAAAGTTAGTACATTCCCTCTTCCTCAAAAAACATATGAAGAAGTCAAATAAAACCCTTGTTAAACAAATGTATAAAAATAAAGAGATATAATTCCTCCATATTGCTATATATATATATACAATATATATATTGTTAATGCCAAATTCAAGTGAGATATGACATTAAATGATTAAGAACAATCTAGAGTTTGGGAAATTTACCTAACACCCACTTTTCTGACATTTAAGGCTAAAATGTTTGCAAAAGAACAGATATTGACATCTCTGGTCGAGTTAATACTAGTTAACAAATGAAGAAATAGAGTGGTTATTCATAAATGTACATGAATAATTTAGCTCACTTACTGAACACTTTTTTTGCCAAAAGTAAAATCAAAATGACATGGATTATTTTGATAAGAGCTAACAGCAGCTCAGTTTATGTTTGACTTAGGACAAATTTCAATGCTATAGAATGAATCTCAACAGATTTTTGCCTTTTCATTTCATTTATCAGTTTTCTTTTGATAAAATTAAATGCTAACAAATTATGATGATGCAGTTTCTTTCAAAGAAATAGGATCTCTAGTTCTAGTTTCGATTTGATGCATTTTGTAATTCTGGTAAAAACATATCCAGATAACAATCTTGCAGATATAAAAACTTCATTTGTCATTACCTAATCACAAAATGATTCTTAGGTCAAAGATAACACTTTTAACATTTTCACAGAGGATTTATAATTTATTTTTAACAATAATTATATTTAACAGATGACTTCATAAACGAAAAATGCTTTATCAGGATTTCTTAGTCAGTGACTGGTTAAGAGGGAAATAATGAACAAGGGAAAATGAGAGTTTTTGTCAAAAGGAAAGAGAACTGGGAGTTATTGTCATGTTTGGACATCCCGATAGGTTAGCTAATGAAGTGATCAGTTGCATAAGATTCCATGGCCCGCTGGACTAAGAATTTTCTCCTCGTTTTGAACAAAGCCAGGAATAAGAGGAGTGCTTGGAGGAAAAGCAGGAACGTCCATGTGCTGTGGCAGCCGCTTCAAAACTCTGCCTACCCAGGGCATGACCTGAAATGACAATAGTTTTGCCAATACACATAGTAGATGAAATTGGGTTTTACAAACGATAGGTTAGCTAATGAATGATCAGTTAATAGATTCCATAACCCTGCTGGACTAAGAATTTTCTCCTCGTTTTGAACAAAAACCAGGAATCTCACATCTTTAAAAGTGCATTAAAGGAAAAGCAGGAAAAAAACAACATGTGCAACACAGAATTAAAACTCTGATATCCAGGGCATGACCTGAAATGACAATAGTTTTGCCAATACACATAGTCCCGTATTTTCATCCTAAGAACAGAAAAACTAAACTTCTAACCTAGCAAAACTGTATCCATCTATGACCCTAAGCTAAAGTCTCGGCCATTGGCAACATTTATTTTCACAAAAACACTGGTAAATGGGTAAATGGAAAACACTATCTGGCTTTCACTTGTTCACATGCTCAGCCATATCATTATCTTCCCTCTTCTTTAACAAAAGAAAAATTTTTCTTTTTTTGAATAAGAAGCGATTTAATTATATATAATTATATGGATATATATATAAATATATATATATATATACATATATATATATATATATATTCATATATATATATATTATGATATATATATAACCATATATATATATTGATGCTATACATACCTATATATATATATCGATCCCAATTTATATATATATATATATATATAACTCTATATATATCAATTACCTTCCATATATGCCCGTTCATATAACCATATATCTGGTCTATATTAAATAATATACTTTCCATATATATATATATATACATTCTAACTTCTTGTTCATAAAAGTCTCTCCTTATTTGCAATCATCAGTGGAAAACTATGTGCTGGGCTGGTAGTGGCACTTCTGCTGCAAACGCATTTGGGTCTGTCACGATCCAAGCGCATGGGGACAGCATGATCGATCATTGAACCGATGCCACTGGAAGTGCCCAGGTTCCGGTGGGTATGTGCGTGTGTCCATGTGATCTCCCATGGGATATTTATGAGAGGAACAGTGACTCTCACAGGGAGACTGCCTCGATCTTGGGTGGCTAAAATGTGCTTTTAGCCTGGTGTAGTGTTTAAAGAAACTGCCACTATTAAGATACATTATCTGGGCCATAGAAAAAGTAAGTAAGATTGCCCAGTGACATTTATATCTTTTCCAGACTTTAGAGGGAAAACCTCGGTTGGGAAGCAGTGAAACTGATCGATGTCTACATAATGAATTTTTCCATTTAATGCTCCATTAGACATTTTTCTGTTTTGAACATGTATGTAATGAACACCATTTCAGGTTTTAATATAATGATGTGTTTCTTTCAACAGGAATTCGAGTTTCGCCCTGAGAGGACGAATATTTGGGGTGGGAAGTGGTGTTTTTGCTCTTACATACTATATTACATATATTGTGCTATAGAATGATTATGGCCTTATTACTTTGTTTGATGACCCGGATGTTATTCACTAGTACTGCTTGGTATAGAATTATTAATATGCTTGGTTGTCAAACAGTATTTCCTCTAGTTATGAATTCCATTGGTGGGGGTGTGAATCACTCAGTTTCTTGACCATAGCTTTTGCTGAATCCCTCTCGTTAAATTTGCAAATAAAGTCTAGTTATATTTCTCTGTGTTTAATTCCAGTAGGCCTTTGTTTATAGATAGGTTTAGTGAGAGAAGTCGACAAAGGAGAAGGGATTTGCTGACCCAGGGATGAGCCATGCTACCACAGACTTCTTAGAGAAGTAAAATGACTGATTCTGTTCTTAAAACAGATAAATCTAATCTGATTAGCACCATTGTTGAATATTTTGGCAATTTCATTTTGTACTTCTTGATGGGTTTAGTCATAACTACTGTTGTTTTTGCTTAAAGTCTTGTTATTTTGTTGAGTCATGCTCTCATTTACATATCTTGAGTTTACTGTATTTGTATGTAACAAGTGTTGAAGTAAGTAATAAAAGATGGCCCTGTTTGACCTGGGAGGGCCATTAACATACAAACACACACACACACACACAAAAATACCACACAACACTCACACACCCACTCACACACATGGCATACAATATATATATATATATATTATATATAAAATAAAACAATATATATATATATATATATATACTATATCATATATATATATATATATATATATATATATATATATATATATATATATGATATGTATATATATATATATATATACCAACCAAATATATATATAATATATATAATATATATTATATATATATATATATATATATATATATATATATATATATATATATAATATATATATATATATTCCATATATATATATATATATATATATATATATATATATATATATATATATATATATATATTACACAACAAAGAGTAAATCCCGTTGCTTACCTTTTCTAACCGATAAGAAGTCCCATCTATGGGTAGCTTGATAGTGACCGCATTAAAGAGGCTACTGGCAATGTACATATGTGCATACACACACGCATTCTGTCTCTCTCTCTTTTTCTCAGGTCTACAGCAAAGCAAGCATTACCCAAAATAATTTATTTGACAATAATCTTACATAACTGGATTGCAAGAAACAAGATATTAAATGAAATAGAATACTAATGTTCACCAAATGATCAGACATATTACGGTCCACCATATTCAAGTAATTATTCTCTGAATAATTTCCCCACAATAGGTCAAAATAAGTCAAAGTCCAGTACATTCCCTCTTCCTCAGCAAAACATATGAAGAAGTCAAATAAAACCCTTGTTAAACAAATGTATAAAAATAAAGATATGGGAATTCCTCCCATGTTGCTTATAAAATTTACACAATGTAGAAAATGCCAAATTCAAGTGAGATATACATTAAATGAAAAGAACAATCTAGAGTTTGGGAAATATAAAATGTTTCCTACCTCTTGCCAGAAACATGTTTGCAGTGATCACAGTAAGATATCTGTGAGTTGCATAGATTGTCAGAATGAAGAAATAAGTGGTGAATCAGAGTGAATGTAACGTAATATATTGAGCTCACACTGATTTTTTTGCCATTTCAATTCATGGAAACTTTTTTTTTTTACTTTTGATAAAGAAAACACGTTTATGTTTATGTAACAAATTTAATGCTATGTAATGAAGTCTCATTGAATTTTTTTGCCTTTTCATTTCATGAAAGCATTTTGTTTTCTTTTGATAAAGAAACAATGTAACAAATTTATAATAAGTTTCCTTTCAAAGAATAATTATATCTCTAGTTCTAGTTTCGATTTGATACATTTTGTAACGGGTATTGAGTAATATGTTTTTTTACGTTAATAATCGCCACAGATATAAAAAAATTACACAAATATGTGTATCCTATGAGTATTCCCAAAATAAATGTGATCTGAATCAAAATTTTGTAAAATTTTCCATAGTTTTATAATTTATTTTATTTTATTATTTTGTATTAATATCAACCAGCTATAAGCGATTAAAACTGTTCAACATGGGTTGTAGATATATCCTGAACCAGCGCTATGACTATATTATACATAATAATAACACTATAACAATTTTTGTATTGGGGCGTAAAATACCCCAAGGGACTAAGCATGTTTGGACATCCCAGGTGACTAACGAAGGGTTAACCTTTCGATCCTTTGACCTGGTGCAAGATACACAAAACACCAAAGCAACGTCTAGTTCCAAGGATAACTGAGCCACAACTGTGCCATACAACATATGATACACCTTCAATGAGTCAGGAGAGTACTTAGAGGGAGAAAAGGAAATCAGTCGTCAATTAGGAATTACGAGCACTTTAGGAAAATAGGGGTGACAAAACACTCAAGGGGACTAACGCAGGGTTAAAGATTTGTATAACTCTGCGGACGGACGTCCTCCCAAGTAAAAAAAAAAAAATAAAATAAATAAATAAATAAAAAAATACAAATCTCACACCTTTAAAACCCATTAAAAAAGAGAAAAAAATTATAAAAAACAACAGTACAACACAGGAATTAAGCCACAAGATTCCACCAACCTGTCTTTTAAATTTTAGATAAATGTGTCAACTGAGACACTCCCGTATTTTCATCCTGAACGTCAAATCTATTCCACTTTTTACTTCTATAACCCAAAAAAGGACCCTCAAATTTAGGACCTAGTTAATAATTCAACTGATTCCTAACATTTATTTTCACAAAAACCCTATCCCCACAGCAACTTTAACTCTATCTGGCTTTGAATTGTTCCTGTCAGCCAAATCCTGAGTTTTCAACTCTAGATTCTTAGCAATACGTGCATATCTCTCCTTAGCAGTAGAGATCAGCGATTTAACTGTATCATCACCCGATGGAATAGATAGTAAATCGAATGCACCCCACACTGGGTAGCCAAATAGTGCTTCAGTGGGAGACATTCTGATGGTATCGCTAACCATAGAATTGATGCTATGCTGAACCTGTGGAATATATCGATCCCAGTTTACATCATTGCCCCCTGCAGTAACTCTGAGAGCCTCAATTACCTTCCAATTTGCCCGTTCACATAACCCATTAGCTCCTGGTCTATATTAAATAATAGTGACTTTCCTAATGCCCATTGCATCCGCAAGACACTCTAACGTCTTGTTCACAAATTCTCTCCCATTATCTGCAATCAGCACCTCAGGAACCTAATAACGACAATTATATCCATTAAAGAATGAGACTGTCCCTTCCTCTGCTGTTTTGTGCTTCAAAGAAAAAATCTCTACAAACCTAGTTAATTTGTCCACAACCACCAACAGGTGTCTATGGCCATAACTAGATTCACAGAAATTGGAAATAATGTCCATATAAACCCTAGAAAACGATGCACTGGGAATAGGACATGAACCCAATTTACAATAAACGACCCTCGATGGCTTAACCGCATTACAAACCAAAAAACCTCTCACAAAGTCTTCCACTGACATGAGCACATTCTTCCAAAAGAATTGTCCCCATATATTCTGATGCTTCTTCTAAATACCCAAATGGAGACTCCCAGACCTACAATGAACAGTATCCAGAACCTTAGGTACTAAACTCCAAGGGACAACTATTTGAGTCATTTCATCCTTATCCTCATTATTTCTAAGTCTGTACCAAATCTTCCTAATTAAAAAATTACCCTCTAATTCAAGACCCACAAAAGGCAACTTACAACCCTTCCTAACTAAGGAAGTCTTTTGCTTCAATGAAAGCTTCTACCCCATCCGTTATTTTCTTGGCAACTAAAAGATTCGACACCCTGCCTATAAAAATTTGGAAGGGAACTGGAAGAATGCTATCAACCAGCCCTGGAAAAGGCTGTACTCCTGCATTTATGGCTGTAAATTTGTACAACATTGTCACCTTATCCTTATCTTCATTAGCCCGTCACTGTATCCGAATGGATAATCCTCCAAGTTACAAGTACCTGACTTCATCTCAACTTCGTATAACTCCCAAAAACCTCTCAAAAATCAGCAAACCCCAACATTGATGCAAATGAACAATAAAATCAAATTCTAAATAAATGACCCTAACTGCAGATGCGAACAATAAAAAAAAAAATATTCTTAACGCCGTCGTGATCGATAACTAGAAATTTTCCCGAACACTCGAAATACTTCAGTCCCCACAAAGAAAATGAAATGGGCACACTGAGAGAACAGGATAACAGCTTCAAGCCAGCCCCAGACTAAAATGAGCAAGCACTCTCAATAACATCATAAGATCGTCACCGTTCACTAATGAAAGCTCCACCCACTGTCTTCCTGACGTAACCACAAAGCAACAGAACTCTCCCCTAATTAGCCCCACTACAAGTAAATAACAAGAAAAAAACCACAGTAACACTCACATAACCCCTTCTCACTACAATGGCAACAAGTTACGTAGTTTACCTGAAAAATAAAACAATTCCCGATCTTTCAGACGCACTCACTCAACACTCGCCCCTCAAGTGCCCAGTGCAACTTACTTGATCCACAGTCGAGGTCGTCTGACTGCAAAACTTACCATAGTGAGCAGAGAGGCATGTATACCAACCAAAAGGCACACCCTAATACTTAACAATCTCAATTTCACCGTAAGATAAATCTCTTCAGAACTTACCTAAACACTATAATATACCCAAGTGTAGTTCCCGCTGCCAACCAAAATCTGTTACACAATAAAGAGTAAATTCCATTGCTTACCTGTTCTAACGGTCAAGAAGGCTCTATCGGTAGCATGATAGTGACCACATTAAAGAGGCTACTGGCAACGTACATATGTACATACACACACGCATTCTGTCTCTCTTTCTCTCAGGTCTACAGCGAAACAAGCATTGCCCAAAATAATTTATTTGACAATAATCTAACATAACTGGATTGCAAGAAACAAGATATGCAATAAAATAGAATAATAATGTTCACCAAATAATCAAACAATAAGGTCCACCATATTCAACTAAATATTCTCTCTAAATAATTTCCCCACTATAGGTCAAAATAAGTCAAAGTCCAGTGCATTCCCAATGAGTGCATCTTAACCTCTTACTCAGCAAAACATATGAAGGAGTCAAATAAAACCCTTCTTAAACAAATGTATAAAAATAAAGATATTGGGAATTCCTCCCATATTACTTATAAAGTACACACACTGTAGAAAATGCTAAATTCAAGTGAGATATATATTAAATGAAAAGAACAATCTAGAGTTGAGAAATCTCAAATGTTTCCTACCTCCAAACAACATGTTCACAATCTTAATCGACAGGTCTCGAACCACAGAGCCTTCACCAAGGGCTTCTATTAATATTCGATGTTGATCTTCAAATGACAATTTGTTTGATAACTAATCCCTTCATACCCTGGGGCTCTGCCCTAAAAGAACACACATATGAACAAATTATCCGGAACCAGGACATTTCTGGTGAAGAAACTCACAAAGTGTTGTCACTAGGTAGGGATGTTCTCAAATCTCAAGAATATCTGACACACCTGACACACAGCTTTCCTAATCAGGACGTGTACCAGACACCAAGCTAAACATTCTCTCTAGGTTCTTCACAATGCCTTTAGCCACATTTATTGATGAAAAATCTACTGAGTATTGTAATTCATGAAATATCTGTGACCTATGAGCTTTTCATATATATATATATATATATATATATATATATATATATATATATATATATATATATATATATATATATATATATATATATATATATATATATATATATATATATATATATATATATATATATATATATATATATATATATATATATATACACACACACACATATATACACATATACACACATATATATATATATATATATATATATATATATATATATATATATATATATATATATATATATATATATATATATATATTGTTATGGTCCCTTTCTCTCTCCAGCAAACCGTAACACAAATTTCATTATATTTAACTCCATAGTAATGTTTCCAGAAGATTTTAGGTTCTTAATTTAAGCCAGTGGGGACTGGAGTGGATGGGTGGACAGAGAAACCATTGAAGAGGGTGCAATAAAATACTCTGGTTACCTTAAACCTAGTTTATTAATACTAATTACTTTACATATTTACATTGAGACCAGGATTCAGAAAGCGGAGAGATAAAATAATCATAATCATAATCACGATCATTACCATAATTATTTTTACTCAAAAACTCTAAATAACTACGTTACTTTAACTTTATCAAACCTCCATAAACTCTCCATATTACTTTAAACACCTCCTCAGTCAATAACTCGTAAAATAAACCTTCAATATAAATAATATCAGCAGCATTACACACTCTCCATATTACTTTAACAATTCCTTAATCAATAAACTCGTAAAATAAACCTTCAATATAAATAATATCAGCAGCATTACACAGTCTCCATATTACTTTAACATACAAATGAACAATACATTAACATCATAAACATGATTCATCAACATGAGCTACTTCTGCTCAACACAAGTCATACTCATACTTGAATTCCATCATAATATTTGCACAATAATCAATAATGGTAAACGGTATCCTCAGGAGAAATAACGGCATCCAAAAACAATGGTATACCCTAACATCGTAACCACAGATTCTCAAGGACGACCATCGCCACACTGCTGAACTATCACCAATATCCTCAACCGTACGACCACCACAGCACCGATGCTACAACAACCATGTTGCCAAAGAAGAACACATCTTCAAAACTGATGACCAGGGTTCAGTCACCACCATCCTCAGAACTGAATTGACGTACTCATCACCACAGTATCCATCCATGTCATCACTGCAGAACCTCGAGGATGACCATCCCAAACTGCTGAAACAGCACCGATCCTCCATCAAACAACCCCCATGGTGTTGATGGGACAACAGTGCTCATTGTCATTGAAGATCACGTCTTCCTTTCCGATGAGCAATGCTCAGCCATTACCATCCTCAGGCAATAACAATTACCAACTGCAATGTAATATTTCAAAAGTTGCTGCTGCTGCTTACATTCCCGACTTGAGGTTGGTCAAGAAGTAGTCGGTCCGCCTTCCAAATCCTGACTGACTGTGATGAAAAGTAAGAGACAAACTTCACCTAGCCTCTGCACACACACACAGGAGGGGAAGTCAAACGGTTGAAACGAGGCCCTTTCAAATCACCTGCTTCAAACAACTGAAGTACCTATAATATATATATATATATATATATATATATATATATATATATATATATATATATATATATATATATATATATATATATATATATATATATATATATATATATATATATATATATATATATATATATATATATATATATATATATATATATATATATATATATATATATATATATATATATATATATATATATATATATATATATATATATATATATATATATATATATATATATATATATATATATATATATATATATATATATATATATATATATATATATATATATATATATATATATATATATATATATATATATATATATATATATATATATATATATATATATATATATATATATATATATATATATATATATATATATATATATATATATATATATATATATATATATATATATATATATATATATATATATATATATATATATATATATATATATATATATATATATATATATATATATATATATATATATATTTATATATATATATATATATATATATATATATATATATATATATATATATATATATATATATATATATATATATATATATATATATATATATATATATATATATATATATATATATATATATATATATATATATATATATATATATATATATATATATATATATATATATATATATATATATATATATGTAAAGGCTCAATTGAACCTTTGAAAAGTTGGGTCCCCCCATTTCTACAGTATAAAACTGCAAAATTTGCATACCACAAGGGTCGAAGAAACCACCTTGGTGACAAGACACGGGCTGGCAAATGGACAAAAACAAAAAGTAATTACAGAACATGCTTCTTATTTATTTCACGTTTCTCTCTTTGACCTCGTGATTTAAAAAGTATTTATAATGGGAGGAACCGTTGTTCGGCCTCCATTCTGTGTGTCTGAAGATGTGAGTGATTTTTCACATGGAGACTGTCCCAGAGGACTTGTGGATTCTTGAGTAAGATTTCATATACGTTTTTAGATTTGTTTTCAGAACTGAAAATGTGTGTTTCTGCTATTGTTAAATTTTTAATGTGACGCTTCTTTCTCAGGTATTTCTGTTCCATTTCCTTTTTCCTCACAAGCATGAGAGTGGTATGACATTTGAGATGACCTGTTTTAATTGATTGACGTGTTCATGTTTTGACAGATGAGTTATTTTCTGTAATTGGGGTTTATGATTTTGGAGCATTATTTCCAGAAGATTTTCTGATAGTCACATTCTTAGTAATTTTTAGAAGTTATTTTTCGTTGATTTTGTCAATAAAGGGTTTTAGTTTTGTACTTAGTATCTCATTCAGTAGTCCTTAGATTTTAGTTAGGGAAAGATAACTGATGCCAATGTTTAAGCCAAACCTCTGTTCATAAAACAGAGACTTAAATCAAGTATAGGTCAGAAATGGCATATATATATATATATATATATATATATATATATATATATATATATATATATATATATACCTGGAGAGGCGCCCCCTCTCTACAATAAACCAAAATTGATATGGACAAAAACAAACGTAATTCAGAACAGGTGATTGACCACTGTTTAATATTTTGTGTGGCCTCCATTTGCCTGTACCACAGCCTGCATTCTTGAGGGTTTGATTTCAGCAAATTGAAAAAGCTGAGACTCAAGCTCCATTTCCCTCAGCACTTCGGTCACCTCTCTTCGCAGGTTGCCTTATCATCATGTTCACTGTGCGTGTTTCAGCACGATCAAGATACTACCAATGTTTTCAAAACATTAAGGTCAGGAGCTACCTGGAAATTCACTTGACAAGAAGAAATCGATACCACTGTTTCTCCTGTGTCTGAAGAGCCTTGAAACATGGTGCCTTATCATGCAAAAAATGTGGCTTCTTGAACAGATAACACACTTTCAGGATCCTTAAGGAAAGAAAATACTCTCTGAAGTATTCGCCATTCCATGGTTGTCCTTTTTCTTTGATGATCCACATTAACCATTTAGCTGTGAAACAGAAAAATTCCCAAACATTCAGGAAATTTCACAACTTGGCGATAGCACATGTCATCGCTGATATCATCCAACTTTGCAGCCCAAATGATGTCATTTTTATGATTTGGCTTCCTGACTGTGTAAATGAAGAATTCATCTGATGCGGCAACACGGAGAAAGTCAACTTCATCCCAATCTTTAAGAAATGAACCACAAAACCATGCACAGTCTTCTCTCTGTTGCTGAATGATGTTGAGCTTGCTGATAACATGAAATGGCTTGATACCAGATTTTTTCAACTCACAATATATAGCCTAAAACTTCTCTTCTTTCCCCTTTTTGTTTCTAGTTCAAGCGCCAATTTACATAAACACTTTCTTGGTCTACCCACTGCCTCAGCTATGATGTCTTTTGACTCCTGAGAATGGATTTCAGGCCTTCCAAGATTCTCACTCTTTTTGCAATGACAGTCATATGGATTTTTGTTCCAGTTTCTTTTAACAAAGGATTCATCTCTTTTAATATATTTAGCTTTCCAGGAACGTGCAATGAAGGATGCGCCAGCATCCTTGGCCTCTCTGAAGGTTATAGCCCGGATTCAGTCAATCCATCTGATTTTCTCCGTGTCGTTAGCCACGGCTGTGTCTAACTCCGTCACTCAGTCTGAAAATACAAGAAATGTAAATTGAAAAAAAGCTTAATAGAAACTTAAAATAATATACTTGGAGATAGGCTATAGTAGAATTACCCTATGATGAAAGGTTTTTACAAATTCCTAGAATTTTAAAGCTTTTCAACATAAATGTTGTTTTCAGTACTTTTAATGTTAAGAGTTTAGTGATAAAAAATTCTCCTAAAGATGTTTCTGACTGCCTCTATGAAATTCCTTGTAAAAAATGTGATAAAATTTATTATGGACAAACTGGAAAATCACTTTCACAACAAATCAAACAACACCAATATTCTGTGGGAACTGGCCAAATATCGAATTCATTATTCGTACATATGAGAGATTTAGATCATCCTATTAACTGAAGTAAAGCAAGACTTTTAGTCCCTTGCAAATGGCACAGTTAAAAGGAATATCATCGAATCTTGTTTTATTAAGTCAAATAATGAAAGTGTTCCAGATTTAAGTCTTGGTTTGTTTAAACTCGATGCCTCCATAATTAAAAAAAGTTGTTGATAAATATATCCAAAATTAATATTCATTTTTATACATGTTTCTGCAATGTGAATGGGTAAGATTCCGTTTGCCTTATGGTTAAGTATATATTTGGATTAGTTTGTGACCGCTTGATCCCGGATTTGCCGTGGATTAACCTTTTGTTTTTTCCCCTGGCAATTAACCATCTGGTGTTCAAGGTTATACATGTATTTGAATTTTGTAAGCCTAAACTTTAGTATTTCTTGTTGTTTCATCTTGGGTTCAGTTTGTGACAGCTTGATCCCTGATTGTCCTGGATTATTTTTCTGTTTATTACCCTTTGACAACTTACCATCTGGTATTCTTGTTCTTTTTGTTTACTTTGTAACCTTTTTTATATCTGTGTCCCATTCGTGCCCCGACGATGCGTTAATAAACGTGAAAGTGCTTGGTACTGAACTTCTGCATGTCATTTTCCAGTGGTATTCGCTTATACACTGAAGTCACGTGCATCTACTGCGAATTTTTAAGCATATGTATATATATATATATATATATATATATATATATATATATATATATATATATATATATATATATATATATATATATATATATATATATATATATATATATATATATATATATATATATATGTGTGTGTGTGTGTGTGTGTGTGTGTGTGTGTGTGTGTGTGTGTTATATATAGATATATATTTAAATGTAGTAAAATTCGGTTAACCATCTATATGCTGCACAGAAAGGTCATATTTTTGACACTGACATAAAAGAACTAAAGGCATTTTTTGGTATGAACATTGTTATGGGATATGATAGACTGCCTTCAATCAGAGACTATTGGTCAAGTGACCCTGATTGTGGTGTGCCATACATAGCAAAAATCATGCCACTGAAGCGATTTGAGGAAATTCAAGCCACGCTCCACTTCAATAATAATGAACTGATGATAAAGCCTGATATCCCTAAGCATGATAGAGCTTTCAAGAAGAGACCTGTACTAATGCATTTCAATGGTGCATTTTTGACTGCTCTTTCTGCAACTAAATATCAAACAATTGATGAACATATAAAATTCAAAGGTCACAATATAATGAAGCAATATGTTAAAGGTAAACCTGTAAAATGGGGATTCAAAATGTGGTGTAGGTGTGATTCTAAATCTGGATACTTGTTTGAATGCGATGTGTATACAGGAAAGATATGTGGCAAACCTAAACATGGTTTAGCTGAAGGAGTAGTTTTACAACTAACAAAAAAAATCAAAGGACTAGGATGCCAAATTTTCATTGATAACTTTTTCAGCTCTCCTTTGCTGCAAGTTTTGCTTCACAGAGACAAAATATTCAGTGCTGGAACGGTCCGACAAAATCGGAAGCATATACCCAAAGAGCAGGTTCCACTTGACAAGAATATGAAAAGAGGGAATATTGCTTGTTTTGTTTCTAATAATGTTTGTTATGTCAAATGGATGGATAACAGAGCAGTCCACATGGTTTCCAACTATCTTTCTGCTTTTCCAGCTCAAGAAATAAAACGGAGGAAGAAAGGATCAATAGAAAAAAAAAGAACCAGTGAGTTGCCCAAATGTAATGCATACATGGGTGGAGTTGACATAATGAATCAGAAAAGGTGACATACCTGGTGGATCACAGATCTAAATTAAAATATTATCTCAGGCCTGTGTTTGATCCAATTGACATTGTAGTCAACAATTCCTTCATCATATATACAAGGATGTCAGAGTCATAGTTTCCAAATCTTGAAAAAGTTGATGCTAAAACCTTTCGGAGAATTGTAGCTAGACAGGTGGTTGGAAATTATACGAATAGAAAGAGAGCTATACCTAATACTCCAGTAGCTCGTACAGTGGAAAAGGTTGAAGGAAGACAAAGATGTAAACTTTGTACACGTAAGAAAGTTCAGAACAGAACCAATAACAGGTGTGTTGAATGTGGAGTATATTTATGTTAACATGAAGGATAGAAACTGTTTCAAGCTCTGCTATGAAAGTTCATGAATAATAAGTCTTCCTTTGCATATCACTCAAAATGTCACTTATACTTTATAATTCATAAGGGTATTCTTATCAACCATTATTATTGTTGTACCTTTTCTAGATAATGACTAAAGTTATAATAATTTAGTTATTTTGCTTCAAATTTCAATTTTTTATTTTCTAAGTGTTATAATTTTATAAAGTATTAAAAAACTAAACATATTTCCCTTATTATTTATCTCCTTTCCCTGTGTAAATAGCATACTTCAAGATTATGTCAATATTAGATTGTACATTAGAAAATTGCCCCAGACGCTTAATGGTACATATATGTATCATGTTATAAAATTGGCAGTTTACTGAAATTTTACGAAAAACTTATATAAATGTCATTTTCTACTCATAAAGACTTAGTTTCAATAGAAATTAAATCAAATAATATGCTGAAAAAATTATGTCCCTGAAAGGGTTAAATTACTTTTGATTTGGTATAAATAGTCTTAGTAGTTATTTCATTATCAATTTTTGAAAAGTATGATAGGAAGTTCTAGTTTTTATGACTTTTGCTAATGAAGAAACTCATTTGAATGACAAATTAGAGAACCCCTTCCAGTGTTTCCCTATAGCCTCAGTGATATATTGGATAAGTCGAAACAAGTTTATTTACCCTTCAGTGACCGTGGCTTGTTTCGTTAGGTGAAGAGTGTGAGCTTGAAAGCGGAATTATAAAAAAAAATATATTATTACATCAATTTATATTGTGTTAAAACTGAAAACAAAATAATGAAATACAATTTTGGGAAATGAATGACATGAAATGTTCAAGATTATTGCAGACGTATTCAAACAAAAAAAATTTAATAAATCTTTCCTTCCGTTATTTCAAGAAATTATCTTAATTTTGGATGAAACAAGTCAATAAGAGTAAGTATAATGTGATTGTTACAGTTTTATTGACTATATAAATGAAGTATTCAGTAACAAACCTAAACTTCTTAATCCGTTTTTAATTAGAAGTTTAATGTTAACTATTAAAGAAAAAATACAATCATGTCTTTTTATTTTCTGACAAAAAGTTTTGTATTTCTTAATTCTTAATTTAATATTTAATTTCCACGGCAACTTTTTTTTTTTATACCTAAGATATACTTCTTGTAGTATAAAATATAAATAGATATACAAAATAAGATAATTAACGAACTGAAAAGCTGATGGCTCACATTTAAACAAATGGAATATATATATATATATATATATATATATATATATATATATATATATATATATATATATATATATATATATATATATATATATATATATGCATGTATGTATATGAATTACCTAGACTTGTTTAATTAAAACAAACATAAGTTTCTTCAATTCATTCACTTAATGAAAGTGAAATTGCACGAAATTACGAGACTAACTCTTGCATGCTCCATGCAGATATGAGCGTCAAGTTCCCTTTAAGTTCCTTGGAAGCTGAATAAATTAACTGGTGCCACACCACTGCAGCAGGTCATAAACATTTCTATTAATGCACAGCGGGGACTTTATTGCATTCTGCCCTTTAGGGAAGCTCCATGGGGTACATACAGATTTGTTAGTCTGTTGACTAATGGATGTAATTATGATTTTCCAGTAATCACCAAAGAAACGTAGCATAGTTATTATTAAAAAGAAAATGGTTCCTCATGAGGTTTCATTTATTTCGCTGTCTTACAACAAATAATTTGCTTTCATTTTTCTTTAACATAATTATAACTGATTACGGGAGACTAAGACTGAAATGAAAATATATAAAAAGTGTCTGAAAACCTCCCCATTTGCATGCTATCTTATTATCTTGACCAGGTTAAAATTGGTATAACGGAGTCGCACAAGAAATATAAAGTTTCTTCGAAAATATCGTTGTGTTTTGACTAAACATTGAGACTGTGTATTGCAATACTAATTCTCACCAGTTTGAATGAAACCTTATAGCGTAGGTTTTGAAATAAAATATAGAATTCTGTTCAGAAATTAATGTTATTTAGAGAGAGAGAGAGAGAGAGAGAGAGAGAGAGAGAGAGAGAGAGAGAGAGAGAGAGAGAGAGAGAGAGAGAAATTGTCAAATCTATTAATGACTGCAGAGATAAAAATAATCAAACAGAGACAATCATAAACTCGTTTGTATTATAATGTTATAAAAATTTCACACATCCTTCGCTCTTCCATTGCAAGTTCTAAACTAAGAACTGCGTGTGAACTGACGAAATCACGCAAACAAAAATCGGCAAATCCAAGGAAAACCTTTCACAAAAACACAAACAAATTTCTTCCTCAGAATAGTGAATTTAGGGCTAGTGGGTTTACGTGAGAGTAACTGATTCCTTTCGCCTTGAGAAACATGCAGCTGGAATCTACTACCTTTTAATTATGCCTTAATTAGATACCTAAAGTCACTCTTATATGACAGGAAATAAGAAGGTTCGGTGGAAAAGCTCAAAACCCATTTGCAATCTCGAAAAGAAGAAAGGAAAAATACGAATTATGTTATCAGAATTTTGTTGATTCTCACGCTATGAGAGGCCTTATTACCCTTCTCTATTAAATGAGTTAAAGGTAATTTCAATTGATATTTTAGATACGGATAACGACGTGATTGTACACTATTCATTGTGAGAAAGAATATATACTGACTTTTTGGAAAGAAATGTAATGGTCATTAATCGAAAATAAGTACTGTTCGTTTGTTACTGAACGAAATCTCCAGCAAGGCATTCTAATTCTGGAATATACAGTTTATTAATCAAAATAATATATGCATTTAACTAAATTTTACAAATACACACACAAATATACACACACATATATATATATGTATGCATGTATGTATGAATTTTTATCACATCAGCGTGATTCATATACAAGCATTAAGCTACAAACGTCCTTTAATATCCAATTCGCTCTACCTCGGAAATAATATATTTTCATATATGTTATCCGAAGGGGAATTTTTTTTAGTTGATAATAAGTTCTTCGTCTCGTGGGCTTAAACCACGGAAGACAAGAACTCAGGACTACAGTGACGCGATTTTAACCACACGGTCAACAAGTGAGGTATAAGTAGATACCGACTCCCATCTACAAACCCCGTCGAACTCAGGTATTTGTATTTAGAATCGATATCATTCTGCCATGAACCCTCGTTTGTCGCATATTATGAATGAATTTTTATCCATCACCGTGATCGCCAGCCATATTATGAATGAATTTTTTATCACATAATCACCGTGATTCATATACAAACATTAAGCTACCAACGTCCTTTAATATCCAATTCGCTCTACCTCGGAAACAATATATTTTCATATATGTTTCCCGAAGGGGAATTTTTTTAGTTGATAATAAGTTCGTCGTCTCGTGGGCTCGAACCACGGAAAACAAGAACTCAGGACTACAGTGACGCGATTTTAACCACACAAAAAACAAGTGAAGTGTAAGTAGATACCGACTTCCACCTACAAATCCCCGTCGAACTCAGGTATTTGTATTTAGAATCGATATCAACCCACCTCTGCCATGCTAACCATGTAGTGCGTTTGTCGCACGCAGTCATATTATGAATGAATTTTTATCACATCACTGTGATTCATATACAAGCATTAAGCTACAAACGTCCTTCGGGTAACATATAGTGAATAGTGGAATTTTTGTACATGTTAGTAAAAACAATCATAGCCAACTGGGCAGGAGAAAAATATAGTTTATTCTGATAATGCACTGCACTGAAACCTCACTGAGAGTAGTTTTATAAAAGACTTTTGGTAAGAACATGAATGTTGGTCAAGGCATGTATAAATTGTTCCAGTAATTTCTAAAGAAATATCCAAGAAGTTTGAATTTTTTAAGTAAGTTAGTTGATAAACGGGGAAATGGGAAGTGAGACTCCAAGAGGATTTGTGAAATTTAACTTGTTACTGATAAGGGAGGCCTCTGTCTACAAACACATGTCAGGTGCAATTACTCGGTTTCCAGTCATTTGCATGCTCGTGCGTACTGTCTTGCTAGCATATATATTTTGAACTGCTGCTACTTTGTATCCGAATCTGGGTAGGATTTAGACCCATTTTTCATTTCGTGCTTGTAGCGGTTGAGCATGCATACATACATACACACACACACCCATACTCACACACATGTTTCCAATGTCCTCCTGACAAGTTCATATTTTTGTTTGATTGTTGACAGCAGATTCCAGGATCTTCCTTTTGTACAAACAGCTACTTTTGAAAACCAGCTCGGTCCCACTCCAATTAATGGTATGGGAATTTCCGTACATAAAGGCCATACCATAAATAGGAGAGGGACTGAGCTGGTTTTCAAAAGTAGCTGTCCATACAAAAAATTAAGATGCTGGAATTGACTATAATTAATCAAACCAACAATATGAACCTGTCAGGAGGGCATTGGAAATCGGATGTCACAGACGAGTTAACCCTCAGGCCTCTTCTCAAGGCAGGTGTTCCAGAGAATATGCACACCAGACTCGAAGCAGACGTGAGTGAACGAGGCGCAGAACACTAGGTAATAAACTATTTTACATCCAGACCTGCATGTACCTTTTGTAAGTGAATAGGGACACAGAAGAGGTGTCCGAAATGCTATATGGTTTCAATTTATAAATAGTTTTTATGGGCTCTATATATATATATACATATATATATATATATATATATATATATATATATATATATATATATATATATATATATATATATATATATATATATATATATATATATATATATATATATATATATATATATATATATATATATATATATATATATATATATATATATATATATATATATATATATATATATATATATATATATATATATATATATATATATATATATATATATATATATATATATATATATATATATATATATATATATATATATATATATATATATATACATGTATATATATATATATATATATATATATATATATATATATATATATATATATATATATATATATATATATATATATATATATATATATATATATATATATATATATATATATATATATATATATATATATATATATATATATATATATATATATATATATATATATATATATATATATATATATATATATACATACATATATATATATATATATATATATATATATATATATATATATATATATATATATATATATATATATATATATATATATATATATATATAATCTGAAAGCTACAAACGTCCTTTAATATCCAATTCACTCTACCTCGGAAGTAATATATTTTTTATATATATTTACCGAAGGGAATTTTTTTAGTTGATAATAAGTCCACCGTCCCGTGGGGTCAACCAGCGACGGACGAGGAATCAGGACTACAGTGACACACTAACCAGTCGGCCACAAGAGAGGGTATAAGTGAATACCATCTCCATCAACCCACCCGTCGAACTCAGGTGTTTTGCGTTTGGAGACGATATCCACCCACCTCTGCCATGTTGACCGTGTAGTGCGTTTGTCGCATAGTATATGATATTTATCACATCACCGTGATTCATATACAATCAGAAAGCTACAAAGGACGTTTGTAGCTTTCTGATCGTATATGAAATCACAGTGATGTGATAAATAGTCATATATATATATATATATATATATATATATATATATATATATATATATATATATATATATATATATATATATATATATATATATATATATATATATATATATATATATATATATATATATATATATATATATATATATATATATATATATGTATATATATATATATATATATATATATATATATATATATATATATATATATATATATATATATATATATATATATATATATATATATATATATATATATATATATATATATATATATATATTTATATTTATATATGAATATGTGTGTGTACAGTCTACACACACACAATATATATATATATATATATATATATATATATATATATATATATATATATATATATATATATATATATATATGTATATATATATATATATATATATATATATATATATATATATATATATATATATATATATATATATATATATATATATATATATATATATATATATATGCAGTGTGTGTCTCTGTATGTTTAGATATATGTATAAACATATTTCTTGATAAGAAAAAACCAGAAGCTACTGAGGACCCTCGGCTTTTTCACCATGGAGACCGGGATGTACTAGAATATCTATTTCATCAGGTGGATTTCCCTTTGGCACTAGTCTTCATGAAGTTCTTTGTTGGGCTGCATCGAGAAAGACATACTTCAGAGAGATGGGCTCCCCATTACATGTTGCAGATATGTTGCCAATCATTTAAGAAGATTGAATCATGAAAATTTGGAATATAGCCAAGCTTCTGTATGTTTCAGCCATTCCGCAACTAAGTTAGTGAAAAAAGGAAGTTTGAATGGCTGGAGAGCAAGATAAAGAGAGGTGACGATTGAACGAGATAAAGTACGAGGATCCAAACTTGAAAGATGTAGAAACCCATGCAGTTACATTAATAAGCGGGTTTGAAAGGGTGGGCGGAATGATAAAAGAAAGTAAGTGGAAATGGGTGTAAAGGAAGAGTTAAAAAATGGTTGTAGCCAGAAGCTGATGGGGTCTGGGAAAGCATCGTTTAGTAATGCATGTTGTGAACAGCATGAGGTACACTGGCGGCACTACCCTCCTTATTTGAGTCTTCTTTTTGTCAAGAATCATGATGATCGAGGCCTTGAACAGTTCAAGAAAACGTTCAAGAAGGCTGGATGTTGCTCCACCATACATGAGTGTTAACGGTCAGTTTGCTTTCTAAGATATTTGCTAGATCAGGAAGATGACACAGAGATCCCAAACTTGTCAAATGTGAAGGGAACAAACTGCGAGCCTTTGCCTCATCAGAACTAACAAGCATATACCTCTCACATTACATTAAGAACACGGCTAATACCTGTTTCTGCCATGTCCTCTTCTACTGCAGCAGTTGGACTACAATTCTCAAGGAGGTCTACAACCTCAACTAAAAAATAGAGCCATAATAGCTTCTCCAGCAATATGGATGAGATTGCCACGTAAATAATCTGGGGTAAATGTTACAGCAAGCAAGATAATGGCTTGGTAGATGATCATGTCACCATGATGATAAAAATGGTTTTATAGTAGGAGTACATGAAAAAAATCTTCCTAAGAAACAGCACTGCATTTCGATTAGCTAGACTTACAAGGGCCAACCAGCTATACAGGCATGCTTGCATAACTGAAGGCTGCTAAGGCAAAAACTTGTGCATTTTGATGTGACAAGGTCTCATCTGTCAATGCGCATCACTTGTCATCTAGACAGCATCATCAAAAGGTATTACAGAGATCGGCATCACTAGACCCTCCAGAAGAAGTTCGTGTCACCAAAGCTAATACAGCAAATAAGGACAATATTTTTTTTTATTTCACAGTTGAAAATGACGTAATGTGTTGGACGAAAGAACAGCATCTCTCTGAAGATATAAACAGGAGAATTCACTCTACTTCCTCACCTGAGCATAGTAGAAGACCAGCTCTTGAAATAAAGTTTTATTTCACTTTATCATCTATAAGAGAGAAATAATAGGAAGCATCTTTGCAAATAGTGTGTGCTGTGACAATTTTTTTTTCTTTTTATACGGTTTCAAAGGCTCCTAAAATATTTCTGGTTAAAATTTTCACATTAAACGCATTCATTGCACAATTTCTTTTTATTTTTTATTAAATAAAATTTTTACAGTCTAGGCGTTTTGGTGTTATTTGCAAATTCTACCAGCCATTTAAGATTAATCAAAATCATTAAACAAGCAAAGAGTATACCTTTATCACGTGACAACACAAAATCATGAATAACTAATTAAAAAATAAACATTTCGTTATATAATATTATTAATTTTTACAAAAATACTAGTGTCCAGTGTTATGTAATATACGCTCCGTTCATATGAGCGAAAACTCATTTGCAGCGACGTAATTCGTACAGAAAACAAGTATCATACCAATTCTTTTGGTAAATCGCATGTTTACGAGGTGTAAATTGATTTTCAAAATGATCAAATGTAAGGAAGTAAAGAGTGTGTTTTTGGATAATGTTTCTCGCCTGGGTAGAGTGACCTTGCATGTGAATTGGGACCATTGCATTACAAAACTAAGTCAACGTCCCATTTAGTGGACCCCATATGTTTACTACGATGAAGTATGGAATACGATCGGTGAAACTCAGAAATATAATCTCGACACAAAAAAACTGATAAGCTCAGATTACTTGCGTTCACTCCCTCTTTAAAATGTACGAGCATAGTCTGAAAACAAAACGATTCTTTTAAACATGCTTTCATTAAAATGCACTAAAAAGTAAAAAAAAAAAAAAAAAAAAAATTTGAGACACCAGGATTTTCCTACAATTAATCATGTCTATAAAAATAAAAGTGTGGGCGCCAAGCATGGAAGGAAATGCTACAAGAAAAGAAATATATTTTTCTTATTTCCTTCCATGTTTGGCGCCAACGCCTTTATTTTTGTAGACATGATTAATTGCGCGGAAATCTTGAGGTCTCAAAAAATAAATTTTTACTTTTTTGTGCATTTTAATAAAAGCGTATTTTATTTATCTATTCATTCATTTATTTTTTTTTAGACTCTATAGTTTTGACAGAAACTGTAACCGATTTATGACCGTAACTAAAAAATATTAAACGTGACATCCTGTCGAGCCAAAGAAGGCTTGAAAAATCTGTAGAGTTATACCATATTCTACCCAGTCAAAGAACGTATGAAAAATCTGAAAACTTTCATACAAATCCAGAGATACTGGGAGAGGTCACTGTAGGGTCACTAGAGGTCATGGCTGACCTGCTGATCATGTAAGGTTGTATTGTCACCGGGATTGAGTAACCATGCAAAATTTCAAGTCCATCGGACGAAAGGAACAGGTTGAAAATTGAGTTCCAAGTTTTGACCCTAACAGACAGACAGATGCAGAAGTCAAGTTGAATAAAAGCATATAATGACGTATCTAGAGAGAGAGAGAGAGAGAGAGAGAGAGAGAGAGAGAGAGAGCAGCGGAATAGCATAACAGAAGGATATAAGCTTACTCGACCAATTTCCTACAAATGAGGTCATTGAGGAGAGTTGGGTCTTGTTAGGGGAGATAGTGAGTGCGTGAGAGGAGTCGTGGCATGTGCGCCTAAGCAGAGTCTGTCTCTCAAGTATTTTCCCTTTCAGAAGACGGTTCTCCCTTTCTTTCGTATGAGGGCCCATGTTAAAGGATACAACATGCAAATTTTCTGTGCAATTTCCAAATAACCTTTATAAAAAACATGTGATATGTAAACGAGTTTGCGGTTCCTCTACAATACGGAAGTATAATATATAACCAGCTCTTCATGAGGTTGCTTGCCTATATTTGCTTTACGAAAGAAGTTTTCTTAAGTAGCAGCTTGCGTCAAACATAAAGACAACACAAACATGACCAGATGAGAAAATGATGATATGTGTGCGCGTGTGTGTGTGTGTATACACACATACACACACACACACACACACACACACAACACACACACATATATATATATATATATATATATATATATATATATATATATATATATATATATATATATAAATTATGCGAAAGAGTAAATTTTTGTTGCAATAATTTATCAAACTATGCCATACTGCATAAGGATGAAGTAAAAATTGTATTTCATTAAAATACCTTTAATTTCGATGAGAGAGAGAGAGAGAGAGAGAGAGAGAGAGAGAGAGAGAGAGAGAGAGAGAGAGAGAGAAAGAGAGAGAGAGAGAGAGAGAGATTGGATTGTAAACCGTTTTCATTCTCTTATAAATCGGCGGTAAATTTCCGTGAAACGAGTAAATTGCCCGTAACAACAAATTTCGAAAAGAAAATCAGTTTTCTGGAGTATAAACAGTAAATTTTCCACTTCGAGACTTCTGAAGCATCTTAAAAATGCATTTTAGGAGAGGAAAGCAATTGAAGCACGAATAAAGAAAAAATGAATATCTCCAGGAAATCTGAAATGGAAAGAATTGCTTAAGGATGCATCAACGGCAATTACGTTCGCTGTAAGATATGGGCCCATGTTTACAGCAAACCTCCGAGAAATCCCTGAACATGAATTGCAATCAATGGACATTCAACTAAAGCACAAATGTACGTGAAGAGAGAGAGAGAGAGAGAGAGAGAGAGAGAGAGAGAGAGAGAGAGAGAGAGAGAGAGAGAGGAATACAAGTAAGAAAAACACTAATTTGTGTGTGTGTGTGAGTCATGTAATATTTCATGACTTTTAATATTTAATCATTTGGTGTTTGATTTGAACTAACTTCATCACACGAAGTAAGCAATGGTTAATAGATACAAGAATCTTGTTTCCTCGTTTGCCGTCATCCCCTTTAATCTTAAGTTCCTGTAAAGCACGAAGAGCAGCAATCCCAGTTATAACCCAAATCACCATTAGACGGAATGACTGCATTTGCCTCCGGAATATATAGTCACTAAAGACCCTCGGTCCTCAAATGCCGACTTTTCTTGGACGATTGCTGCATCCTAATGGTTCTCATAAGGAACCGTAAAAAGTTTTAACAAGGTCAATCTAGTGATTGTGACGACAGTTTTATGCTGTAAGGGATCGTTAGACTTAGCGATAGATCTAAAGAGTATGATGTGAATCATATATCAACGGTGCATGGGAAGGTTCATTCTCATAAAAAATATATATATTATAATATTGTGCTCCTTTAGCTAAAAAGCCCGGTGAAGAATGTGTTATATTTTAAAAACCTAAAGGGCCGACAGTAAGAGATTATTACTGTGTATATTGGCGAATACCTATCCGGTGTTCACATTGGAAATACACATTAATTCCTGAGAAGTCACAGTGAGAGACTTTCTTTGAAATAAAACGGGAAAATTATTTTTTTACCTACTTCAATGCCTCATAAATGAAGTATGAGCCTCTACTTACGAGGCCTGGGGCAATTATCATTTCTGTACAATGATGGTAAACAACGATATCGTTTGGTATGAAAATCAATAAATGGCCGAGGAATGGGACTTGCAGCCACATGCGCGCATTGGTAGCAAATAACTAGAAAAGTAAAATGATGCACCTTAGTGCAGCAGATTGCTGTAAAAATCGTTCAGATAGTGAACCAAGCATGAAATTTGGCACAAACATTCCTAAGACTACGCTCTCTTAGAAAGGGCGCTGGCCACCTGAAAATCCAAGATGGCGGCTATTTTCAAAATGGCCGCCATCTGTGTTGAGATTCACTGGTTTGGGAGCATCTATTGGATGGAATATGCCAGTTTTTTTTTAAACCTCGACTTTTAGGTTATAAAATGTTCCATACCACACATTTTATTGAAAACCCTTACTAAATGAATTGTAACCAAGATGGCGTACAAAATGGTTGCCATAAAAGTTTTTTTCTATCCACAGCGCTAGCAGACATAGAGACCAACTGTTTTTATTTAATGGTATATTCATGTGATCAGACAGTTTAACTAATATGCTATTTTCAACTGAAATAGTAATGGTATGGTCACATACAACATTGTGTCTAAGACTGTAACCATAAAAAGAAAAGAAGAGAAATACGGACTAAACGCAACCAATCTATGTATAGGTCTCTCAACCTACACCTTTGAAAAATTCGAGGATAAGAAGGTAGGCATAGCATGACACGTTGGATGCTCAAGCTAGATTATCTACTGAAGAGAGGGCAATATTTATCTAGACTTCACATTTGCAAGTGCACAGAGCTGTGCAGGGAAGACCCAGCTTGTAGCACTTGCACCTTTCCCGACAGCCTGCTTTGCATCCACATTTGGTAAGCTGTTGGCAACTCTTGGCTAAGGGCGAGTTGGTTGTCCAGAGGACTTGCCATGCTTCACCAGACTTTTGCCATCCCCACTCAGCAGGGTTCTCTGGCTGTGGCTGACACTGGGTGGCCTGCCCCACACACAACCAGCCTGGTACGCAGCACGCTTGGTGTGTTGGAGGAGAGCTCCTGGTTGGTGGAATGGCCTCATATGCCCTTTGTTTTCTGGCAAACATATCAAGTCTAGCCTCATCCACAGTGCCAGCAGTGCTGGATCTTTCATACATAAGTATGACAAACCTCTCCAGGACCTTCAGGTCACTCTCTTCCACTCTGAGAGGGTAGTGACTCAGTTTGGAGAACACAGTGGAGGCCTCTGGAAAGATGTTCCATGTCTGCCAGGCGGTCTTCTTGCCCTTGCTCGGAAGGCTGACACTGTATCACAGCCTGTGAACGCATGGAAGAAGAGCATGCCATTCACCTTCTCCTGGCCCAGAGAGTTGCACAGGTCATGCACAGCAATCCAGCGCAGGCTCTGGCCTTGGCCAAATGCCACCCATAGCTTCTCTAGCCCTAGATTGTGGAGAGTGGAGAAAGCACTGACTGCAACGACAAGAACATCTGTGTCATTTGCTTTAACCGTGATGGTCTTGGCTCCATGTTCTGTGGCATATTTGGCATGGAGAAAGATGCGGGTGTCAGCTTCCTCATGAGAGCACTTTTCCAGTCCCTGAAGACTAGCCTCATGAGTGCTGAGGACAGCAGACCCTTTCGTGGCAATGACAACATTTGTGGCAGACATCTGGGCAACTTTGTCTGCCAGGAACTGGAACAACTCTGTCTTGTTGGCATCGTGTCTTAGGAAATTGCGCCAGTTGGATGGAATTGTGTTCTTGTCTGTCACCTTGCGCCTTCCTCCTTGACCACGTTGGAGCCTGGTCTCAGCTTTGAGGCTGGATGTATTGTATACATCAAATACAAGATGTGATGATGTGTACTTGCTGCTATAGGATTGTATCACAGGCAAGAAGTCGCAAAGTGCATAGCCCTCAAAGGTCTTTCCTTTCTTTGGTGGCAAGGCATGGACCAAAGCTGATCCATCTACAATGAGGACATCAGTCTTTGGTTCTTTGTCTTCTAGTGTAACATGACTCTCCAGGACCGAGGTCAGCTGAGACTTCTGACATGTGTACAGCCTACCACCCTCACTAAGGGAAGCTGGGAATGTTTGATTCTCGTGCTGGAAGAATTCCTGCAGATCACATTCACAGCTCTGACAGGATATAAATAGCTTTGAGAAAAGCTGGCAATCCTCCTTCAGAAGTTTCTGCTTTGACTGTTCTACAGGAGCAGCTTCTTGCCTGAAGAAGTCAGTTCTGTTCTTCTTTATCGGCTCATAGAAGGAGACTGCATTGTTTGCCAAAGAGTCTGAAAAATTCTGAAATTTAGTGCGGCCTCTGTCAAGGTGTGTCTGTAGAAGTTCTGCTGAGCTGGGGTGGGCAATGTCTTTGTTGTCAATGGAATACAGATCCTGGCTCTCTTCCTGAAAAGGACTTCCCAAGTGTTGCAAAGCCAATGACAGCTTGCTGACTCTCTCAAGAATGTCTTCTGTGCATGAGGTGTTTGTTCATGGTGTGTTGTCTGCTGATTAGACTCCTTACTTTGAACCTCTGTTTCGTATGCAGACACCAAGCGGATGATCTCTGGGCCAGCCACCATCCATCTTCTGAGTGCTGACGGATCTTCAGTCAGCCCAATGGCTCCGCCATCAGCCTTTATAAAGGCATTGGTCTGCTCATGAGCTTGGTCAAGAGCCATTGCTGAGAACTGGCGACTGGTCTTGTGCACAACAAAGTTGCCAGCCTTGAACTCCTTGTGCAACTCTGGGTGTGAACTCTCTAGGTAAGCATGTCCCTGAGGTGAATAGGCAGCCAACAAGCATAGTTTGTATTATTGTTGGAAAGAAGTAGGGTATCAGCTCATGCAATGCCTGGCAGTAGAGGACAAAATTGGCCTCACGGAAGGACCTGATCAGTAGGAATATCACAAGTTCCATAGACAACACCATGTGCCAGAAGTGGAACTGTGGACTCTGCTGTCTTCGAAGGTCACACCACTCCTCAAACTCTAATGCCTGCTCATTGTTGTTTGCTTTCTCAGCACAGTAGTTAGTGTATGCTGTCCTCAGGAGTTTGTACAAACTAGAGGCTGTAACCTGGTGCATCTGCCGTGTCCTGGTTACACTTGCAGCTGACAGGAAGGATTCTGCAGTTCCAGATGAAGCAACTCCTGCCTCCACCAGAGCTCCTGTCCAACCACTGCCATGAAGAAGAGTACCAAGAGATGTCATTGCTGCCATCTCAATGTGCAGACCACCAAACATTACCAGATACTTGTCTTCGCCATACTGATCAGGCCACTGCCACTGCACCTGCTTTGCTACGGCATAGATTGGCTGATCAGCTGTGATTATGGGTATCTGGCCAGGGTTCAGAAAATCAGTGACATCCTGCACTTTCTGCATCACGTGTTAGATCGTAGCAACAGAATGAGCCTGATCACGCAGGAGAGGAAGCAATGAAGTTACGGTTACTTAAAATTCTGGGCTTCTCTTCATTGAAGCGTGATGAGCTGACCACGTCAGATTCACTGCATCATCTATTTCCTGGGTGACTATGACCTTGTCTAGCCACTGATACTCCAGTGCAAGCTGTGGCCCCAAGATATCTGTGGGTGGCTTTGGTATTGCAGTGTTTGGTGGCACAGGGTTCTTTGTTTGAAAGGAAGCTGGTGAGATGTTTGTGAATGTGTTCGGCAATTCAGGCACCGACCTCACTTTCTCAGGTGCAAACTTTAGTTGCTGTCTTTCCTGTCCAGTGTTCTCCTTGGTGGGGTGCTGAAATATGGAGATGCTAGTTCCATGGAAGGAGGTAGTGGCAGTAGTTGCAGATGGGTTGTGGTCGATGTTGTCCATCACTGCAGTGGTGAACAACCCTTTTCGCAGTACTGGGGACAGACCACACCCTCCTCCACATATTTGCTAACTGTGGCATCTCCTAACTGTGCAGAGACCTCCAGTACTCTGTCATAAGAGATACTGAGGCCATACTGATGTAGCATTTCAACCAGGTTTCTCTTCCTGGTTTTGGCATAGACTGAGAGTCCCATGTAGACTGGGAATGGTGTTTCTCTGTCTTTGGAGTGTCTATGAGTTGTTGCTCCCTCTTTGTATCGGGAGTAGCAGTTGAACTGCATGAGCTGTGCAATGGCCTGGTCTGACTTTGATGCTCCAAATCGTAACTGTGACTTGATGTCAGCCCCATGCTCAACCATCCCTACAAACTGGAGCAGGAGAGGAGGCACAGAATTTCGTACACAAGCCTCAGAAAATGTGCCATCAAACCGTGACTGATGATCAAGTATAGACTTTCTGAGAATATTTGCTGCTTTAGCAATGATAACTGCCTCTGAAAGATCAGATGATTGAGCAAGTGCTTTTCCCACATCCTTTTGAAATGCAAGTAATACATCTCTGCCAGATTTATGAGCCTCAAGTTCTGGAATTTCTGCCAGAAGTTTGTCTTTGAGTCTCGTGGAATTTACACTTGGTGACTCTACACCTAATTGTTCCAGACGTTGTTGGTAGAGGTGGCAAATATCTGCCAGCCGAAATGTGACTGGATCATCTGAACAAAGGTTGTTTTCAACAATGTATGTCATCAGTTCTGACAGAACTAGTGGATACACATCTGATTGTGACTCAGTGCTACCTTGGTCTTTCTCAAGGCTCCTCAGGTAGGACCTTTTCTGTTGTAGAGGGCGCAAAGACAGGCATGGTGATACTTAAACTCCTGTGCAATGACATCCCCACCGGTCAACAGCAAGGAGCTTGCCATCACTAAGTATCTCTGCACATTCACGCAATTTCAAGTCAAGGCCCTTAGTACTAGCCTGTCTGAGATCAGATGCAGGTGCCACTTTCTCACAGAAAATGCAAACTTCATTGTCATGACTGGTTCGGCGCAGTTTTGCACGACTAGTCTCAGTGTTGCTGGTCTGGTCATTGGATTGTCGCTTTCTTGCACGGTCCAGTTTAGTGTTGTTAAACAACAAGCGACAGTTCACATGGTATTTTGCTGCATTTTTTTCCTGAGAGTGGCCTCTATGCCATCACCTTCATCCAGCCTTGCTGGATCCATTATCAGTGGCATTTCATTAATTTCACTGAACATGGGAATGTTCCTTGCCAGCATTGTGTACCCATCATGGTCTAGGACATGATGACTTGGAGGTGATGTCAAGTGCTCACCTCTTTTGTCCTTCTGACAAAGACAACACAAACTCCAGTTTGTTTTCTCTACTGCTCAATATTGGATTGGCATCACATTCTGCCATGATTTCACTTTTGATTAAGGCCGAGGGTTATCCTTTTACCACCTTAAACAAAGCACACATTCCTGTATGGGATTCAACTAGGTTCGGTCTCCCTACACCTAGCCCGATCATTCATCCAGTGCCATTTAAGTCCCGTGTGATCTGTACACCATCCGGGTAAGTACATGAACCATCATGTACAGCCCCCATACCCTTGGCTCGGCTCTCCCGCGCTGGCACATCCTGTCTATTCAGGTGCGGCTATCTAACTATAGCTGGTCTGGGGCTGTTAGAAAGCATTTGGGACACTAAACTAAACTATACTACAACTACTAGTCTAAGACTACAGGATTAGTAAAGCTGGATTAGCTGGCACTGAACCCCATGCTGAGTTACACAGCAGTGATGTCACCAGTGTGCCCTGGTTGTGTGCAGACATACACTCTTTTTACATTTATTAATTTTCCTTCAAAATTGATGAGTTATTCGAAAGAGATGGCCTCATTAGGATCTAAAACCACAGAAACCAAGATCCATGCTTAAAACGATAATTGTTGAACGGGCATTATTTCTCATTATAATTATTGTTTCTACCTTTTCTTGGCAGCCATATAGCCCCCATATTTAAAGGTAAACTGTACTGGGAAGCTACAGAAACATAATATTCACAAGAAATAGTATGGAAGAGCTTTACCATATTGCTAGAAGCAAATACATGCCATTCTAGTGAAAAATTAGCCAAAATCTGTCGATACTGGCCGCCATCTTGGAATTTGGCCGCCATATTAAATTTTTTGCGTGGCCAGCACCCTTTTCTGATAGAGGGAACTTTAAAGAGCACTTGTGCAAAATTTCATGCTTGGTTCACTATCTGAACGATTCTTATGAAATATGCAATTATCTGCTGCACTACCTAGTGGTCCGTTTGGGAAGAAGCAGGATGGGTTTCCTTTGAGTGTGATAAGGCTAAATGGACACAGTGCAAAATGAATGGGACAAATGAAATTATCTGGAGCACCTGAGAGGTGTTGAGCTTTTTGGGAAACCCAGCGAAAGGGTGACGTGTAATATATAAATTCGTATTTTGGAAAACTGTGTGGGCCATGAATGGAACAGAATGAGAATGAAATAGATAGATTATTTACAGAGAGTTTGAATATGTGCCTTAAAGGGTTGGAAGACATGAAAATGTGGTTGTGCTAGACTATTTAAATGTAAATATAGGTAATAGAGAACGAGATGATGTGGTTGTTAGGTGATTTAAACGCAAAATGCAGGTAATAGAGCAAGATAGGAAGTTGTGGTTACCCATGGAACTTGGTTATCCATGGAACTCCCGCAGTAAATGAGAAAATAGTCCTTTGGTAAACAGTCTGCAAAATACATTATTGCTGGAAGTATGAAGTCTCCTAAAATGTTGAAACAAACCCATTGTGATTGGTAAAATAGTGAGGATACGATAAATTAGATTGTACAGTGATTAATATTAGATAGAAAAGCGAGTTGATGGATCTAATAGCAACAAAAGAAGTAACTGGAAGCAAATCTGATGATCATTTTGTTTAGGCTAAATTTAAGACAGATGATTGGAAAACAATGGATGAAAATATAGCTGTAAAGTTAGGTTGAGAAGCAGGGAGCGAAGAGAGCATATAAGGAGAAAATTAAAGAAGAATGGGCTTGGGTTAAAAACACAGAAGATGAAGCTGTATTTGAAGGTGTAAAACACCAGAATGGTGCTATGAAGTTATCTGGAAGTGTTTTTGGGTAAAGAAACGTCGGTGTAAGGGTATATACTTGTGAGTGGAGGGATGCGGAAGGGGACGATTTGGTGAATGAGACAAGAAGTTTGCAAGACGTAAGGGAGGATTGTGTGTAAGAATAGAGAAGGATTGATATGATAGTTGAGCAGACGGGTAGGGAGCAAGAAAGGGAACATAATAAAAAAATGAAAGAAGGTGAGCAAAGAATAAAGGAAAGTCAAAAAATTATTCTACAAGTAAGTCAGTTCAGAGAAAAAAGATGAGCAAGTGCATCACAGAATAACAGATGTCAATGGTGAGGTGCTGCCTGCAAAAATGAAGCCCAGGGCTCATGGCCTAAGTCTTTGGAGGATTTTGTGAATATCAAAACTACATAACAAACAAAGCACTGTTAACATCGCTGTTATCAGTATGGTGGGCAGGCTTCATCAGTAACTTTTACGTTACTTTAAAAAGATACGTAAAAATATAAAAGGAAACAATACAGTCAGCAATGTGAAACGATTAGACACCCATCACTTTTGTCGCAAACCTTTATGGGTTTAATCTCTGCTGCGCAGTAGAACTATAAAGCAGGTAAATATATTAAATTAAAACATATATAAAAATACATTATACCTTAGAATAAAAATGGATGTCTAAACATACCTTTTAGCGTTGATATATCCATTTTGTATTAATATATAAAACATCTATATTTTCGGTAATGAAATATAAGTCATACATGTAGTTCAGTATCTTTCACGGTATCTCAAGAGCTTAGAATGCATATCTAATGAGGATATGAAAATGTTTAATCTGCTCTAGAGTAATCCAAGAAATAAACATGTAATTTTAAAATGGCAATCCCTGAGGGATATTAACCATGACCTCGTAAG
>NC_089781.1:63523350-63538350 GCF_040412425.1 Macrobrachium rosenbergii | reverse complement strand
ACTCATATATATGTATATATATATATATATATATATATATATATATATATATATATATATATATATATATATATATATATATATATATATATATATATATATATATATATATATATATATATATATATATATATATATATATATATATATATATATATATATATATATATATATATATATATATATATATATATATATATATATATATATATATATATATATATATATATATATATATATATTGTAGTGAATTTCCGTTTTTTCCTGATGTTAACCTCTTTCTTTAGCTTTAGTTGTCACTCGTGATCGAATAATTATTATATGCCTCCAATGGTTACCGTAGGATAGATACAACCATAAGTACAATCAAAAGTATTTTACTCACTTCTCACTATAAAGAGTGGCACAATATCACAATACTTTATATTAGGAAACAAGTATTCACCACCTAAGGTTATGGAGCTCTCCTCTTACCGAAGCATGGAAAGCTGTTACGTCACTTTTCCCAAGGATCAAAAATAAACATAAGTAATTTTACAATAACTCACTAGCGGTGCTAGGAAAACAAGGACTAAAATTGAAGTCTGGAGACAAAACCCAACAACAGATGGCGGTGGTGGAGGCTTAATATAAAGGTGACAATTACAAAGATGTCAGGACTTGACATTCCTCCCCTTTTGAGAGTAAAATTACTATCCAAGACTATTTTAAGAATATAACTAAAAAGATTGAGATTTATACAATTCAAGCTTAATGTCTCTCAACTCCTAGGGAGCCGAGGTTGACGCGATAGAGCATCGGCGATGGTGTTCTGTGATCCCGAGATTTTCCTCACTTCGATGTTAAATGAGGAGAGGATGTAGGACCATCTGAGGAGTTTCTGGTTGGTGAACTTCGCACGGTGGAGGAAACTCAGAGGCATGTGGTCAGAGTAGACAATAACATTGTCTAGGCCTTCCAGATACGGACGGAAATGTAGCACCGTGTTGATTATACTGAATAATTCTTTTTCTACTGTAGCCCATCTGAGTTGTGGCCCTTTGAAGAATCCAGAATGATAGGCTATGGGCAAGAGTCTCTCCAACAGAGGCAAGGAAGCAGCACCATCACTCACGATTTCCTGTAAAAGAACACCACCAAAACCGATGTTGCTGGCATCTACCTGAAGATAGAAAGGTTTGGTGAAGTCAGGAGCTTGTAGAAGTGGCTTTGAAATCATAAATAGTTTCAGCTGATCAAAGGCCCTGTTATGATTACATGTCCACTTAAAAGGTACTTTGGTTGAAGTTAGAGCAAAAAGTGGAGCAGTGATTATTGAAAAGTTTGGGCAAAATCGGGAATAGTATGACACCATGCCTAAAAATGTCTTAAGCTCTTTCCTATTCCTTGGTTCTGGATATTCCTGGATGGCACAAATGTTCACATCCTTAGGAACAATAGTGCCACTGCCTATGATGTGACCAAGATAAGTTACCTGACCTTTACCAAAGGAGCTCTTTGCAAGGTTGATGGTCAAGTTTCCCTCTCTTAATCTTTCGAAGAAGGAAGTTAGTATTCTCAGGTGTTCTTCCCAGGTAGTGGTTGCTATGACAATGTCGTCCAGGTACACATATACATGGGGGAGTCCCCTGATGATGTCTTGCATAGTCCTCTGAAATGTAGCTGGGGCATTGGTTAGGCCAAATGGCAATACATTATATTCAAATAAACCAAAAGGAGTGATGAACGCTGAAGCTTCTTTGGCCCTTTCTGTTAGCTTAATCTAGTAGCCTTTCAGCAGGTCTATTTGAGTTAAATATTTGGCATTACTGACAGAATCTATTATATCAGTTATTCTGGGCAATGGGTAAGAGTCTTTGACAGTCTTTAAATTAAGTTTTCTATAATCGGTACACATGCGGTAGGTATTGTTGGCTTTCCTTACCAGAATGCATGGAGAAGCCCATGGGGATGTACTGGGCTTGGCGAGGTTATGTTCCAGTAAGTATTCCACTTCCTGTTTCAAGATAGGCAGATGGCGATGAGATACCCTGTAAAAAGATTGTCTGATGGGTTTTGTATTAGGTTCTAGTACCCATCATGCTTTACTTTGGTGCAACTTCCAGGCCTATCTGAGCAAATTGATGCATACTTGCTAATGAGTACACTCAAGTCTTTCTTTTGATTGGGTGAACAGTCTAGGAACTGTGGAAGGGACTTTAGAATTTCCGAATTGTTCATGTCCTTCCAAGACAAAGTAGACTTCACACTGAAATCAGTCTCGTCATCTTCATGGCTCATCTCTGTACCAACTTCGGTAGGAGTCTGCACCTCATTCTGCATCTCATTCTGTGACCTATGATTAAGAGGCGTTAGTGAAAAACTCTGCTTGGCAGACTTAACGTCATGAATTACATGATTAACTATACCTGTGGAAGATTCATGATAGGGTTTTATCAAGTTCACATGTACAAGCTGAGTAGACTTACGTCTGTCAGGGAGTTAGCAATAATATAATTTGTTTTGTGGTCCGCCTGATAATCTCATAAGGTCCCATGAATTTCTCTCTCAAGGGGAGCCAGGTATGCAGTGATATACCAGCACCTTATCTCCACACTTAAACTCTCTTACCTTTGCCTTCTTGTCATATCTATCCTTCATAAGCTCTTGAGCATGCTGAAAGTTCTTTCGAGCGAAGGCATGGATATACAACAACTTCTCCTCCAAGGTCTTCAAGTATTGGGAAGGCTTACCTGATTTTCTTTCCTAGAACCTTTTAGTATCTGTTCTTTTATCATGCTTAGGTTGGACATAGGTCTTCGTCCAAACATCATCTCAAATGGAGAAACTCCTGTAGACTCATTTGGTATGCTACGAAGTGTGTACAGAAGTAAGTCTAGGTCTTCATCCCATTCCTTCTCCGTTTCCATTCCGTAGCGTCAGAGCAAATTCTTAAGAGTCTGATGTACTCTCTAAGGCCCCATTGGACTGAGGATGATAGGCTGAAGAGAGAACATTAAAGATGTTAAACTGATGGAGAGCACTCTGGAACAATGTACTGGTAAAGTTGGTACCCTATCGCATTGAAGTTCCCTAGGAAAACCAAACAATGTAAAAACTTTAATCAGCTGTTGGATAATGGTTCTAGCAGAGATATTTTTAAGTGGAAATGCTAGAGGAACCTAGTAGTGGGGCAAAGAACACTTAGTATATATTCATTACGCCGGCTAGTTTTTGGCAAAGGCCCAACACAGTCTATAATTATTTTATCAAAAGGTGCATTAGGGACCACAATGGGCACTAGAGGGGCTGGTGGTATCTTTTCATTAGGCCTTCCAGTAACTTGGCACACATGACACCTCTCTGGAAACTCTTTACGTCCATCTTCATTCTGGGCCAGTAGAAATCTTCTAGGAGGCGCCTGTATGTCTTTTGTGATGCCTAGATGACTCTCAGCAGAGTGAGCTAATTTCATGATTGAAGATCGGAGGCTGCCAGGTACAACCAGTTGATGACAGTCGCGCCACGAGTCTTTGTCAGTCAGTGTAGGAGACCTGTAATGACGCATGAGGATATTATTCTCTAGATAAAATAAGGGTAACTTCTGGCTCTTATCTGAGGGATTTTTAATCTTGTTGAAGCAATCCTTAAGGCTATCATCTGATCTCTGAAGATTGACGAAATCATCATGCTGGAGACCAACCAAGTCTGCTAAGCTTGCAAGGAGTTTGAGTGTCGTCATCAGTGGGAGCTCAATTGCAGCTTTAGTAGCAGCAGAACGAGTGGTGGCTTGACAAGGTAGAACTTCCTGTTGGTTCTGCTCATTTTCTATAACACACACTGGTTGAGAAATAATGAGATTAGGTAAGAGAGTTCCTTCAGCTAAATCATTTCCTAGCAGAATATCAGCTTTCTCACAAGGCAAATCTCTATCCAGTAAGGCTACTTCAGTTCTTCCAGTAAAGTAAGGGACAATCTACATACATATTAACCACAGGTAACACTAATTTACTGGATAAATCAGTGATGGTGACATATTTATTAGTAGGCTGGGTCAGAGGTTTCAATTTACCACTTACTATAGTTTGTGACGATCCTGTGTCCCTTAACAACTTTACAGGGTAATTATTGACAGTACCAGAGCAAAGGAAATCCGAGAAGTCATTTGTGACTTGAGAACAATGGAGAGCAAGCCTTCTTTGGCTTTTGCTCTGAGTAGTCTCTGGTCTGTTCCCTGCAGTTTGCTGAGAAGGCTGCATAACCTTAGAAAATTGACATCGGGGGTTAGGACAGTCTTTTATGGCATGTCCCTTCTGTTTACAGAAGGAACAATAAATATTTATACTTGCCTGATCTGTAGAGTTATGTTTCTTAACCTTATGGATGAGGTGATATTCATCAGGAAGAAGAGCCGCTTTCTTCCCCTCCTTCTCCTGCCGTTCTCTGATGTACACAGAAATGTTGGAAGGAATTCTCCTCAAAAACTCCTCTAGTACCATTAAGTTCTGTAATTGTTCAAAGGTAGTTATGTTTTCAGATTCTAGCCATTTTTTAAACTGTTTTGATTTGACCTGAAACAATTCCAAATAAGTTTGAGTGGTTCCTTTTATGGAGTTCTGAACATTTGTCTATACCCTTCAGCTGTAATGGTATAGGCATCAGGACAGCTTTCTTCAGGACATAGTAATCTCGTTCCTCTAACATTTGAGAAGCTATATGAGCAGCCTTGCCTTTCAGTGCACTCGAATGAGTAGAACATATTGTTCTTCTGGCCAATGCAAGGTTGTGGCTGTGTCCTCAAAAATACCAAAGAACACGTCTGGTTCTTTTTCATCAAACGGGGGTAGTAGTTTAAGAGCCTTAGTGAGGGAAAAACATTCGCCAAGCTCTCTCTCTTTGCCTTTCTCGTCCAACCTGATATTGGCTAGCTGTCTCTCCATCTCTATCTTTTCTTCTCTTTCCTGTCGTTCCAAGGCTATCATCCTTTCTTTCTGCTCATATTCAGCTTGACGAGCTGCCTTTTTCTCTCTCCAATTCAAGCTGCAACTTGAGCTTCACCAATTCTGGATCCTCTATAGCCTCAGCTATGCCTCTCCCCTAATGTAAGGGGCCGAAGGGAAGCAGTTTCTTCTGATGAAACGGAAGCTTTGGCTACCAGGAAATCCAAAACTCTACCCAGCAGTTCTGCTTTCACCATGGAGGGCAATACAGGAATACCTGCTTGCTCGGCAATCTTTCATAGGTCGTTTTTCTTGGCATCTTTCAACGATAAGAGGTGCCCCCGAGGTCCTCAAAAACTTCTCCATGTTGAAAGACATGGTGGATCACGAAAAGCACTTTTGGTCCACTACGAGCACTTTCCGAGTCACTGTCACCGAATCACTGCATCACTATTGCTAAACCACTGAATCACCAATGGCTAAACCGCAGAAGTATTACATCTCTATCCAATGGGTGATTCACCGAATCACTAAGCACTAGGTGAATAAATCACCGAATCACTAAGCACTAGGTCAATAAATCACCGAATCACTAAGCACTAGGTCAATAAATCACCGTATTACTAAGCACTAGGTCAATAAATCACCGAATCACTAAGCACTAGGTCAATAAATCACCGAATCACTAAGCACTAGGTCAGTAAATCACCAACTAAGCACTAGGTCAATAAATCACCGAATCACTAAGCACTAGGTCAATAAATCACCGGATTACTAAGCACTACGTCAATAAATCACCGAATCACTAAGCACTAGGTCAATAAATCACTGAATCACTAAGCACTAGGTCAGTAAATCACTGAATCTCTAAGCACTAGGTCAATAAATCACAAATCACTAAGCACTAGATCAATAAATCACCGAATCACTAAGCACTAGATCAATAAATCACCGAATCACTAAGCACTAGGTCAATAAATCACCGAATCACTAAGCACTAGGTCAATAAATCACCAAAATCACTAAGCACTAGGTCAATAAATCACCGAATCACTAAGCACTAGGTCAATAAATCACCGAATCACTAAGCACTAGGTCAATAAATCACCGAATCACTAAGCACTAGGTCAATAAATCACCGAATCACTAAGCACTAGGTCAATAAATCACCGAATCACTGAGCACTAGGTCAAATCACCGAATCACTAAGCACTAGATCAATAAATCACCGAATCACTAAGCACTAGGTCAATAAATCACCGAATCACTAAGCACTAAGTCAATAAATCACCAAATCACTAAGCACTAGGTCAATAAATCACCGAATCACTAAGCTCTAGGTCAAATCACCGAATCACTAATCACTAGGTCAATAAATCACCGAATCACTAACACTTACTGTCACGGGTATGAATATATTCCCACTTTAAAGAAATATATACTAATAGACAAAGATTTCACCGAACTGCCTCTGAACGTTACCTAACGAAAGCACAGAAACAAGACACGTCACTAAGTTTTACAAACTATCACTAACTATGCACGATGCACTAGTTAACGTAACTTTTCACAAAAACTCACTTAAGTATACAAGAACCACTAATTAACATACACTGGAGGTAGCACAACGTTACTTTCACTAAACTATCACTTTACTATGCAAAATACACTAAGGAACGTACACTGAGGTTGTACAAAGTCACCTTCACAAAACTCACTTAACAAAGCACTAGGAAAACGCGTTCCTTGGTTCTCGTATTCTGTAAAAGAGGGACAGTAATCCCTGAGGGAAATTAATCCCTGAATGATGACTAAAGAACACAATAGCGATAGTCGGCAATATCAAGGCAACAGAACGGCGACTAAGTACCGATTCCTTGCACTGCACTTCCTCCAAACAATCGGCAAGAGGGGATGAATACCCTATGAAGGAAATTAATCCAGAAGCATTCTAATACGTCTGGGGTGACTAAGGACCGCAAAAATGCGATAGTCGGCAACGTCAAGGCAACAGAACGGCGACTAAATACCGATTCCTTGCGCTGCACTTCCTCCGAACTATCAGTAATACTTGCGATGACGATACAATACGGCACCTTGATCGTAGAAGGAGAGCTCAACAACGGTGGAGGTATTTCAATTGATTGTACATTAACGGAAATTCACAAAATTCGATCACTACACTAACGAGCTTAAATCACTTCATATCACTTCATATCACTTCATATCACTTCATATCACTTCATATCACTTCATATCACTTCATATCCCGGTCAGGCCCCCACTGTAGTGAATTTCCGTTTTTTCCTGATGTTAACCTCTTTCTTTAGCTTTAGTTGTCACTCGTGATCGAATAATTATTATATGCCTCCAATGGTTACCGTAGGATAGATACAACCATAAGTACAATCAAAAGTATTTTACTCACTTCTCACTATAAAGAGTGGCACAATATCACAATACTTTATATTAGGAAACAAGTATTCACCACCTAAGGTTATGGAGCTCTCCTCTTACCGAAGCATGGAAAGCTGTTAAGTCACTTTTCCCAAGGATCAAAAATAAACATAAGTAATTTTACAATAACTCACTAGCGGTGCTAGGAAAACAAGGACTAAAATTGAAGTCTGGAGACAAAACCCAACAACAGATGGCGGTGGTGGAGGCTTAATATAAAGGTGACAATTACAAAGATGTCAGGACTTGACAATATATATATATATATATATATATATATATATATATATATATATATATATATATATATATATATATATATATATATATATATATATATATATATATATATATATATATATATATATATATATATATATATATATATATATATATACATATACAGTTTTGCAGGTTCACAACAAAGAGGAGAAAATTAAATACTAAGTACCAGTACTTTCGTGTAATTGCTACACATTTTGAAGGTACAATGAACAAAGTAAGAGAATTTTTATACATAAGAAATATTTACATAAGAAAAAGATGAAAATCACTTAAAAGTAAACATCAATTAGAATAAGTAACAGCAGAACAATCTTACAATTCCATTCTTACTACAAACAACCTAAGTCGCCAACAGCTCAAAACCTAACAACGAGATTGGTAGTTAAAAAACAGATGACCAAATTACAGAAAAAATATTAGTATCACACTCTAAAGCAAAAATCAGACAACAAGAATCAAAAATTACATACAAACAAACAATTTCTCATATTCAAAAATAAATAACCAAAAACAACTAAACACAGTTATTCTAACATTTGCACACAATTTCTTCAATAATAAAACCATCTAAATTAAAAAGACCAGAACTAATTTTCATTATATCCCCATGACAAAATTTTATCAGAGCAGACTCTGGGATGTTACGTTTTATATAATCATTACAAGCAGTTATCGATCTGCACTTCTGTCAATCAATATGATGATCAAAATTCATTTTATATAAAAATATATCATTGGAAGACTGAAAAGTTCTTACTCTAAGATGATGTTGCTTTACTCGTACATTTAGAGCTTTGCCAGTTTGACCAATATATTTCGCTGAGCAATCCGTACATGGAACCTCATTTATACAACTTTCTGTATTTTGGAGAGTTTTTAATCAGCATATTTCTCACTGTATTAGTGGTACTAAAAACCTAATTTACATTGAAAGTTCTGAGCAACTTAGCCACTACTTTAAATTTCTTACTGTATGATCAAACTAAATTGTCTGTCTTAAAAGGTGTTTTTTCTTTTAACGAGAAAAAGGTTTTCCTAGCCATGTTGAAAGCTTTGTCGATAACAGAATTTGGGTATTTTAAATCAAAATCAGTGTTATAAATCTTGTCAATTTCAGGTTCTAAAAATTCTGGACTACATATTCGTAGAGTGTGGAGATGCTTTCACCTGATCACCATTGTTCGAATAGTAATGAATATATGAGCAGACATTTGTGGTATATGAAAATATCCAGATTTCCTATCAAACCCTCTAAATGTTAACATCCAGGAATGGTAAAACCCATCTTTCTCTTTTCAGAACCTAAATTTAATTGATTTATAATCCATTGAGTTTATAAAAAACACTTCTGCAATAATATTATCGAAAAGCATACAATATCATTGGAGGCTGTTATCGACTATAACGGCATTGGTGGTTAGTAAAGTAATAACCACTTTCCATAATACTCAAAACCCCAGATTTTTATATATTTTATAACTCTGGAAAATTAATGATATAGATGAAAACCTGACTTTATAGGTTCCCACTATAGGTCTCTAATCATATAAATTTCATCAAAATCCGTCCAGCCATTCCAGAGATCCAGATATTGATTTTTGGCATTCAGGGATACTATAAGGGTGTGTGTGGGTGAGGGACCTAACATTCATGTGGAGCAATAAAGGTAAAAGATACAGCCGTGATACTTAGTTTTTTTTTAACGTTCGTATTCTGGAGGATTACCTTTCGGGGTATGTTTTTTGAAATAATGAATTTTAAAGTCATATATATTTAAATAAGTCACATACATATTCTTATGCTGTGGACTTTCACAACATTAGAAGACCCCGTTTTATGTAATTTTTGTATATTAGGAGAATCTTATGTTCAGATGTGCATATGCCATAGAGAATTATCTTAATTAAAAATGGTTATCACTCTGTATGGTTTGTAAAAGGACGATAGGCGTATAGCAGTTTTGGTTGTTCTGGACAGATCATTGACAATATTCAAAACTGTAAATAGCATTCCATTGGGAATGTTTTCAAACACACACACACAAAATTCCACACACTGCAACGTCATTCACACATTTTCTATGAAACGATATTTTCCATTCTTATATAATAATATAGATTCTCTTGTTCTGAAATATATAATAATAATATATATTATCTGTAATCTCACTTTGTCTCTAATTATCGTTTTTAAAAAACTAATAACTGTTTCAAAAATTTACCCACCCGTCAGCGACACCTGACACCTCATAACAATAACAAGGGGCGACACTCTGAGACCACTCTAAAGGGGAACAGTTTCCCTCTATCTCCTCTCTCATTAATCTTTCATAAAAAATCAAACTAGGTTTATCAAGACTAGTGTGATGTAATTGATATTTAAACAATGAAACTCATATTCTTTAATTGTTTAATTCACTTCAGCAAAACTAATGGAATCAAAACATGTTTTTATCACTTTGCCTTATGGCACACAATTAAAACCTGTTTGCATTTGGTTAATAAATGAACATGTTTTTAAAAATTTCAAATACAAAAATTTATTTATATTAATTATATTAGACCTTCTTCCAATTTAAAAAATTTCATGTTATATGTTTTATAATTAATTTTTGAGTTAAATTTTATAACAAATTAAATAGTGTTTGCTATATCAAGAAATAAAAATAATCAAGCAAAATTTTTCTTATGTTTAATTTTTTGCAGAAAAATTTCTGTCTTTTGTTAAAATTTTATAAGATTGATTTAATGTTAAATTATTTTGTTTTAAAATGCTAAGGGAATTAAATCTTAAATCAACAATTTAAATTTTACTTGAATAATTTTTGATTAATTAATAAATTAAAACTGATTTAATTTTATGACTGATGATTAATTCAGATTTAATCCCTTATTATGTTTTGTTTCAAGTAATAATAAATTTCCCTAAACTAAATGTCATGTATAATCTTTGAACGTAGTAATAAATTTTTGTATTTAAAATTATTATATCAGTTTCATTTATTATTCACAAAGTAATCTTGATTTGAATTAGATATACAATGGTAAGTAAATCTTCAAGAATTTGAGAGAGAGACCAGAGAAATAAATAGAAATACTTGAACTTTATAATGTTAATGGAGTGAGCCATCTAAATTTTACCTCACCTGAAACGAACTTAATCTGAGAATTCTTTCATGATTGATAAGTTTTATAAAGGGATCACTGTTGCCTTTAGTATGAAATGTATTTTAATGTGATGAAGGTTCAGGTGTCTGGCTGTTGTGAGAACTATAATTGTAGAATAAATGGAAGGTGAATCAAATATCAAGCAAAACGTTTTGATTTGAAGAACAGACACTGGACACTTCAAAGCAATATATTCTATAAACATGATGCAATATATATATATATATATATATATATTCATATTTCTAAAAGTACATATATATATATATATATAAAATTGATAAATATATGTCTTATTCTATATATAGACAAAACTATTACAGAAATATATATATAATTAAATAATAGTTAATTATGAAAAACTGGTATTTTTAAAAACAAAATGAAAAACCAAGTGACAGTAGGATGTCCCAGAACAGCAGGATGATCAGAATATTTTCTCAACCCGGATCAAAAAAATAACATCATTATCAAAACAAAGCATAAACCTTATCTTAACTGATAAGGAAACACATCTGGTCTAAAACTCTGCTTTATTTCCTGCACACATTCTCAAGAAAGATATTATTTCATTCTAACTTATGCAATATATACGTTTTCAAATTCACCAACTTTGATCCGACACTACACAACAAATATTGTCAACACCTGCTCACCTTGCCAACTAAATTCACAGTCTATAAATACCGAAGCTAAATTTACCAAAACAAATGCTGATGATTTGACAGGACATCTGCATCATGTAAATGTAATGCTGAAACATTCATGGAATATAAGTCAATGCAAGAGGGGTGAGAACTAACTAAAGACCGCTAGGATGGGGAGAGAATACTGGGGAGGGGATTGGGGTTTTCTGGGAGGCTCACGGCATAAGGGATTAAGAAAACAGAGGCAAAATTAGATTGATCCGAATCTGATTAGCAAAGTATACTGTGGAAAGAATTAGAAGAAAAATTTAGGAAAGGAGGTAACAATAACCCGCACTATTCAAGATTAAACATTAAAATTAATAGGGCACCGAGCAATGGACACCTGGAACGATAATACCTGGAACCGCTGAGGCTTGGCACAAAATAAAAGTATGGACCAAAAACTTAGAATGTTCATGGATGGGGTTTCTCGCAACACTGCAAAATCACACCCGGATTTCTTATCTTGAAATGGAATTCCTCATCGTTGTGCTCAGGAAGATGGCACTGCGGACCTAAAGGTAATTTTATTTAAAGCCCTTTTGCAGAACGGATCTTAGTCTGAAAGACATAAGGAGATCTTTTCTTTTTCAATTTTAAATAACTTTCAGTTCTCTTTTCTTAAAGTCCCCATTTCTCTGAAAGGATCAAATCAAAGACGTGCTCTTGGTCATAAGAGGCATTGCATTCAGAAGGCAAGGCGGTGAGAGAGACCACCTTCAGAGTGACAGCATCAGAGGAGGTCTAGTTGGGACTTGATTAAAAATCTTTCAGACAGTGGATCCTATCATAGCCTCCATTGTAAGATAAATTTTTCGCCTAATTTCTGTCGGATATTATCTACAGTTTAAAACTAATATCAGTACATGAGAGACATAATTTTTTAATAAAAGCCATTTTGTCTTAATTATTGAAATAATTCCCGTTAATCTTGCCCTTTTTTCATTTTATGAAATATAAACAAATTTACAAAAGTGTTCTTTACCCAAACAGTCTTGTTCAGAAATCTTATATCAATAATCAGAGAGATGAGTGGGAGGAGTCACAGAGAGGGCAGGTCAGGACTAAACCCCCTTTTAGGATGACACCTTTACATTGCAGAATATATCCTTTATATAGAAATACTGCTTCTCATTTTCAGCAATTTTAAGTAAATTTTCGTTGGTTTCTAATATAAAACAATTTATAGAAATAAATAATTGGAATTTTTACTGTAAACGTATCCATTATCGTTCTATTCCATTACTTGAAAAAAAAGTTCATGCAGTGCGTAGAATTTGCCTCTTGGAGATATTATGACAAGGTAAAAATTAATGTAAACAAAAAACTCTCAAAAAGATTAATTTAATCTCTCTCTCTCTCTTACTCTCTCTCTCTCTCTCTCTAATCTCTCTCTCTCTCATTTAATTTCAAACGATGGAACTTCCATGTTGCTTCCAGCAAAGGGATATTACCTTAATACTGGCGTGCGTACTCAGATGTTTTAGATTAGGACATCCACGCTTCCAATCCATCTCGCGCATACCTCAAGAACGATGGCATGTGTTCGCTCAAAATAACAAGGGTTGCAGAACTCGATAAGCAAACACCTCGCTCTCGCTGAAAGAATGGAGGCAAAACAGAATTATTCATTCATCTTGACAATAGACTAAGCTGCCTACTCAAATTAGGTAATAAGACAAAGGGGTACAAATCGAATTTTACCTTGTGCTCGCGTTCAAGGCCCTGTGATACTGAGTCAACAAAGACGGCCCCCTTGATAATTCTTTAATTTTTTTATTATTATTATCATCATTCACGTGATAATTAGAATATTTGCGATGTGCATTCGTCTTATATATATATTGTTCATTTATTCACATTGTTCTCTTCGTGGTTCAAGCTTACATACTTTTTAATATACATTACTAAAAAATATACATTACTCAAGCAAAAAATATGAAAATACAATATTTGCATATATGTGTGTGTGTGTTATATGTTTGTATGTATATATATATATATATATATATATATATATATATATATATATATATATATATATATATATATATATATATATATATATATATATATATATATATATATATACATATATATATATGTATCTGTATGTACAGTATGTATATATATATATATGTATATATATATATATATATATATATATATATATATATATATATATATATATATATATATATATATATATATATATATATATATATATATATATATATATATATATATATATATATATATATATATATATATATATATATATTGTGTGTGTCTGTACATATCTCTATGTATATATAGTCATTGAGGAGTGTGTGCAGTAAAATATATATGTATATATATATACAGATACAATTTGCAAACCTATGCCCGTCCAGCAATGTATTCCATCTTGCAGAATGGGATATATATATATAACCAATAGAAATAGGACCGCCGGCATGTAAAAGTATGTGTACATATTTGTATATAACGCCACTATTGAAATTCTGATATTATGTCAGAAAATCGACAATCAAGAAATAACGGTGATTCCAGTCGGCGTTATCCATCATCTCTCGAAATCATTTATATGGTTCAGAACCATAATGACGAATAGGAATGAATATGGTAAATCATGATTTAATTCATTAACTTTTCATAAAGTAATTTAGGGATGGAATATTTTATTTACTCAAGCCAACTCAAATAAATAAGAAAAGACAGCTAAACGTTATTAGTTTACTAATGAAAACAGTTACATGTAAGTATAAAGAAAAAGGAAATGAGAGCACCTACCAGGATAGAAATATGATACAATATGAACTAATAAAGAGAGAGAGAGAGAGAGAGAGAGAGAGAGAGAGAGAGAGAGAGAGAGAGAGAGAATAGTGAAACAGTATGTGTCATGATTAGTTAGTAAAAAAATTGGCATGAGTATAATCTAAGGCAATCAGACGAAGAATGTTTACCTATCTCACATGTGAGATTACTTTTCAGCTCTCACCGGAACTTAAAGTCTTCTGGTGACGTCATTAGTCCCTCCTACGAAGGAGGGGAATAATTCATATAATTACACCCAAAGGGACGTTGTTAAATAAGTTCCAACCACTTAGGATGTCTAACAAGGCGGGACAAGAATCATTGGTCCGCCTATTGTGGAATGGGCATTTCATTTGAAGAACCTTCAAACGGCAAGGAAGGAAGGAAGCGAAGCAGAGTAGAGCAGATAGAAGAGAGAGAAGCAGAGGAGTGAAGTCAAGAGCCTCACCAGTATTGTTTTCAGAAAAGCTGTGTAATCATGAAATTGGCTGCGTCCTGAGTAGTGAGATTGTCAACCATAGAATCTATGTTTATAATATCGTTGAGTGAAATTAAATTTTAATGCTCAAAAAGACTAAATGAATAGTTTTCAGCAATTGCAAGGACAGTGAACTGCCAAGCATCATGATAACATTGTTGGTACTGCAACTGAATATGTAAATGAAA
>NC_089781.1:63485850-63518350 GCF_040412425.1 Macrobrachium rosenbergii | reverse complement strand
ACTACCAATGCTACCAATAGATGGGACGTCTCGACTTAGTAGTAATAGGTAAGCAATGAAACTACCTCTCAACTGGGCTGCAGTAATTTGGTGGCAGCTCACTAGGGACCTATGAAAGCCTCTGAAGAGACTGGTGATGTCGAAATTTGGTCAATAGGACATAATAGGGCAAGTTCCAATAATCTGGGAGGAGTTAGGATGGTAGTAGCATTGTTTGTTGACTAAGGTATTTTCAATCAGCTTGGGGTGAGATGCTGCAATGCACTAACAGTCTTGTGTGATAAGTTGGTGTGTTTATGGGTTGTAAGACGTGTGTGTGTGTGTTTTATTTCAGATTGGGAATTGCGTCTATGTGCTTTTGCAGTGTATTGTTACGTAAGTGTTCTCTTTGTGTTGGTTGTAGTGAGGAATTAGAGGGGAACAAGCCAGGTCAAGGGCGATCGAGTATTTTTTTTGCGATTGTGTGTGCATGGTAATCAGAGCTGTGGCGGCTTAGCGGGTGACTACACTTGGTAAAATAGTGTATAGGTACGCTCCAAAGAGACTTATATTACAAGGAAATTAAGACTATTAACAGATAGGGGGTGTCTTTTTGGTTGGTATATGTGTTCTCTTTGGTGACCAAAGCAGTTTTTTTTGTGCAGTCGAAGCGACCTTGCGCTGTTATTGAGTTAGTGAGCGGTGACGATTTGGTGACGTCATTGAAAGCGTTTGGATGCAGTTATCTCACTGCTATCCCATTCTCTGCTAACCCTTTTTCTTTGTGTGGGTGGACTGAAACATTTTTGCTTCAGTGTTCGCGTTTGGCATTTAGATTTTTTTTATGGTTCGCATCTGCGGTTAGGGTTACTTCATTGTTCACATTTGGCATTTAAAATTTAATTTAATGATTTGCATTTGCATTAGTGTTGGGAGTTTACTGAATTTTTTTACTGTTTTTTTTTCTCTCTGTCTTTTTTTCCTTCCTCTTTTCTCTTTCTACCTTTGGGAGTTATATGAAGTTGAGATCTGGTCGAGTTCTTGGAACTTGGAGGGTTATCCATTCCAGTGATATGATGGAGGCTAACAAAGATAAAGAAAAAGCGACAATGTTGCACAAATTTACATCTGGGCTGGTTGATGGCATTCTTCCAATTCCCCTAAAAATTTTTATAGAGAGGGGTGACAAATTTTAGTCACAAGAAAATAATGGATGGGGTAGAAGCTTTCAATGAAGCAAAGGTTTCAGCCAGATAAAGGGGATATTGGACAACGTTGCTGGAGTCATCACTTTTTGAAGTGTAAGACCTGGGACTATCTTAAGGATTTTTTGGGAGTATCATATGGTACAGCTGGAGCTGGTGATGTAGTTTGAGATCTCAGATCTCTTTTCAAAGTCCATAAAGGCCATGATTCGCTGGTCACGTTTAGTGCCAGATGTTGATGCTACAAGGGATTTTTCGAAGTTGAGAAATTTTGGTTGGGTAAATAGAGGCTCTATTACAATAGAGAATCTTGAGAAACTGTTGAAATATGCGTGGATCCTGAATGACATCCCTGATGCTATTTTAAATAGTTTTGACAAGGAAATAGAGAGGGGGGGTCGGATGAGAATTAACTGTTCTCTCAAGTTCATAAGCACTTGTCAAAATGTCCTACAGTAGATAGCTCCTTTTTGGACGGGATGCCGAAATCTTCCTGGGTTATTCCGAAGCATCATACACAGAGTGATTCTGACTCCACAGTGATAAGACTTCTGCAATTGCAGGATCCCGAGGGTGTTGTTATGATTGTAATAGACAGGGCAATACTAAGAACTTTTATGGTGTGAAATTTGGCAGTTTTGGCTGCTTCTTAAATAGAATGAGTCTAGAAGCACACCTCAGAGTGCTGATCTGGCGGGTAGAAGAATTCCTTGAGGGCGGCTTTTTGGGAGCCTCTAGGGGCTGGTAAAATTTTGGTGGAACGATCAGCAAAAAGGGAAGAGATAAAAGGGATTACTTTTGTTTTCTTCCAGGACTTTGAGGGAACCTCAGATTTGAGTCCAGTAGTGAAATGGTCTCTGTATGGGGTTGATGTGGGATTTTTTATAGATACAGGCGCCTTATTAATTTGATGAATTATGAGTTGTTTATTAGCGTTTTGTGATCGCTCTTGAGACCTGCTGAAGAGGCAAAATGTGATGTATTGTATAGGATACAGGTGACACGTAGATATGAATTTATCTCTTGGGAGTCAAACTTTTATAGAACCATTTTTAGTTATATCAGGGGCTGCTTTGGAGAATACTGTTACTGGGTCATGCAGCGCATCAGAGACACAAAATCACAGTTCACACAGGGCCATGTGGTATAAATGTTGGAGTACCTTGGAAGCCTTACCCAAGGATGGATGAATTCGAGTGGATGTTATAATGGATCAGGTGAACATGAGAATTTGTGGTTGATTCTGAACATGTTTCAGTGGGTGGAAGTGACTTATAAGAGGTTTTGCTGGATGATGTGTTCTGGTCTTGACGACTTTGGTTGCATGAAAAGTTCAATGAAAGGTGTAGAACCAAAAGGTGTGTGTGGATGAGCAGAGTAAAAGCTGGGAAAGGGGGTAAATATCCACGGTTCTGAAGGCAAATGTATCGAGTTCATGAACTTTATGAATTAAGAAAACTGACCCATTAGTTCAGAACTATAAGAAGGGTACTTATGCAGTCGATTTTGTTGACTGGGTCGATGAAGATAATTCAGTTGAACTATTGTTCAATGTGTAGAGTTTCAGAAGCAGATTTACAAGCTAGGAGGCAGGTTTTTGAGAATCATTTAGCCAATGTAGATTATAAAGAATATCGTTATCAATTATCAAGATAGCAGGCTGAGTTTGAATACATAATAGCACTTAAAGTGGATAAATTAGGGATTAACAAATGTGTTAATTTAGAGGATAAGACTAACCCTATTTTTGTCCCTTCATATAGGATTCTTTTTCAGATTAGAGAAAAAGGTGTGAACAAGAGGTTAATAAATGGGAGGAAGAACTAGCATCAAATGATTAGCTCCAGTTCCTGCATTTTAATTTGCCGTTGTTATCAGGTACCTAAGAAGGGTGATTCAGTCTGAGTTTGTGTGAACTTTAGAAGTTGGAACAAGAAAACCATTCTGATCATTATCCTGGTGTGTTTGCTGATTTATTTGCTGAGATTGGGGTGGTGAATATTTATTCTTTAATTGATCAGATGCAAGGAACCTGCAAGTACCACTTAGCTTATGATAGTCAAAGTACATGGCTTTCTTCCTTGCCAAAGGGGCATTATGAGTTCTGCAAAACCCTGCTGGTTTATCAACAAACGCTATGACATTTACTTGGCGGAATGCAGTTTTTACATGGCTTGTTAGGGAAATCCATATTTCTCTTGCATGGATGATATATTAGTTGCCACTGATTCAGTAGCTAAACATTTAGGAGTTCTTAGAGGTTTTTAGAAGATTAGGTTAGCTGGTTTGGAGATAAAATTAGCTATAGTGTAATTTTCTGAAGTAGCAGAAATAGTATATTTGGGTCATGTCATTTCTAAAGAGGGTGTTAAAGAGAATGAGGATAAAGTTAAGGCAATTGTAGATTTTGCTAATCCCAAGAATAAGAAACAGATTCAGACTTTTTAGGCATGGCTGGATTTTTTTGTAGGTTTGTGAAAGGTTTTCTGTTTAATAGTGTCTCCTTTAACAGATGTCCTGATGGATGATGTGCAGTTGTATAAATATGATGGACAGCAATTGGCTTTTCAGAATGTTAAAATAACTAAATCCCCCAGTGTTGAAATTTCCTGATTTTGAATGTCCTTTCACGATGGTAACAGATGCTAGCTCTGATGGTATAGGGGCATGACTTATGCAGAAGTTCGATGGAAGATTCCATCTGACTGCATTTTACAGTAGGAAGTTTAAGACATGGGGTAGTAATGAACAGCTATGGTCAGTAGTGGACAAAGAGGCCTTTGCTGTAGTGTCTAGTTTGTTTCATTTTAAGATGTTATTGATGGGCAATCAAACAGAGGTTCTTATGGATCATACGCCATTGTTGGATCTTTTCAGTAAGCCCGATCTTTCCCCTAAAAGAACTTAGGTGGCATCACAATCAGGGATTTTGATGCCAAAATAAAGTGTATTACAGGAGGGTAGACATATACCTTGTGGAACATCCTTATAGAAGTTTTTCTGATTAGATGGTACTTGTATATGTTACGTTATCTGGAGATTTATACACTGGGATATTAGTTCAGAGAATCTAAACAGAGGGGAGAATTAGTTAGGAAAGGGTTATAAATTGCCTTTTGCAGGACTTGAGTTAGAGGGTAATTTGTGTAATTTAAGAAGATTAGATACAGACTGAGAAAATACTGGAGATAATAAATGATAGAATGCAAAATAGTTGTTCCTAAGAGTTTAGTACTTAAGGTTCTGGATACGATCAAACTGTAGGTCTGTTGTCCTCATTTTGGCATTGAGATGATGTATCAGAATATACAGAGACAATTCTTTTGGAAGAATCCTCTCCAAAGTGGGAAGACTGGTGTGATAGGTTGTCTAGCTTGTAATGACCTTTAGCCATCAAGGGTTGTTTCTTGTAAATTGGATCTGATGATTATCCTATTCCCAAAAGAATTGTTTTCTAGGTCCAAATGGACCTGTTATCCAATTTCTGTTAATCTAGTTTTCTTCATATGCACCTGTTGGTGGTTGTTGACGAATTAATTAGGTTTGTAGAGATTTTTCCTTTGGAGCATAAAACAGCAGAGGAGATGGCAGTCACATTCTTTAATTGATATATTTGTTGTTATGGGGTTCCTGAGGTGCTGATTACAGATAATGGGAGAGAATTTGTGAACAAGACGTTAGAGTCTCTTGCGGATGCAAAGGGCATTTGGAAAGTCACCATTATTTCCTATAGACGAGAGTTAATGGGCTATGTGAATGGACAAATAGGAAGGTAATTGAAGCTCTCACAATGACTGTAGGAGGCAATGATGCAAATTGGGATCGATATGTTCCACAGGTGAAGCATAGATTCAATTCTGTGGTTAGCGATACCAATGGAATGTCTCCCAGTGAAGGGCTGTTTGGCTACCCAAGGTGAATGGTTGCGTTCATTTTATTAGCTATTCCATCAGGTGATGATACAGTGAAATTGCTAGTCTTTATGGCTAAAGAGAGATATGCACATCTTGCTAAGAATCTAAGAGTGAAAACTCAGGATATGGTTGACAGGAACAATGCAAAGCTGGATAGAGTTAAAGTTGCTGTGGGATATAAGGTTTTTGTGAAAATAAATGTTAAGAATCAATTGAACTATAAGCTATGTCTTAAATCTGAGGGTCCTTTTCAGGTTGTAGAAGTAAAGAAGGGGAATAGATTTGTGGTTCAGGATGAAAATACGGGAGTGTCTCAGTTGACACATATATCTAAAATTAAAAACAGGTTAATGGGAATCTTATGGGTCATTCCAGTGATGTACTGTTGTTTCTGATCATTTTTTTTCCTCACTCTTTGTTTTTTTATGGGTTTTAAAGGGGTGTGATTGTAGTTTTTTATTTTTTTTTCACTGGGGAGGAGCAGGTCTGTAGAGTTATACAAATCTTTAATTGTCCGAGATCAGTATTTTGTTTTTGTGTTGCAATAACTTAGTTAAATTAGGTGCAGAACACCATAGGATTTTATAGATAAAGGGGTTTCTATTTTTTTTTTTTCTTGTTTCGAGATCTGGTAACTTATAGGTTTCTTTCTTTTGTTTTTTTTTAGATGCTAAATTTTTATCTGCTCATGACTTTGGGGGTCGTGGGCTAATTCTGTAATGAGGTGTGGTTGTCATCTGATGCAGTATCTTTAAGTATAGAGTTTGAGGATATAGGTTCAGCAAGGGTTGAGCTTGAAGCATCCCAGAATAAAGCTCAGTTCCTTGGGAATTTATTGGGTGAGATGAATACTGGATGGAATCTGTCTGATCCATTACAGAGTTGGCAAACTGAAGTTAATGCTACAGCTGTTAGGGTTGAGGATAAGATTAAGAAGACTTTAACATGGCTTCCAAATTTAGGTTCTTCAACTTCTCAGGTCTCTTCTAGAAGGCATAAGAGGGCTGCGCCATTGGGTAATTGGAGCCGTTATGATCACAGGATCGATTCCTAGTATGTCAATTGCTAATTTGGTGAAGAATTGAACAGATATCGGTAGAATTAGCTAGCCAGATGACTTTACAAGATAGTAATGAGAAATTATGGGAGGGTTTTGAGACATTTAGGACATCTTTGAATGGGTTATTGGTCACAGTTGATAGGATGGGGGGAGATTTAAATGTTACAATAGCTTTGTCTTCCTGTCAAACTACCTTGTTGAATATTGAGAAAGCAGCGGAATCCATGTTATCAGAAATTCAAACACAGGTTAAGGTAGTGGTTGCCGCTTCTAAGGGGCGAATTTTTGGAGATATCCTACCTCTCGGGTCTTTAGAATCGACTTTAATGAATGCAGTATATCTGTATGGTTCTCGGTAATTTTTACTGGGGAGAATATGTTTTGGAGAATAGTATTATCAAAGTTAAGTATATTTAAAAACTTTACTGAGCTGATTAACAGCTATCTTAGGCTGGCCCAAAGGATTACCTTATTTTAAAAGTCTGAACCAATTGGTTACCTGAGCAACAGGGTTGTTTCCGTGAGAAATAAATTCCAGAAATAAATTCCTCTAATTAACCGGCTGGAGACTCGAACTTGGGCTCAAGCATAGTTTTATCATGTCCAACCTTCTTAAAGTTAGTGTATCCTATAGGGGTTTTAATGGTTCGTTTATAATTTATCATGGGATGGTTTTAATGGTTCAGGATAGTATGTACCTTTTGGGGACCAGTTTCAATCCTCAGGCTGTTAACTATAAGTGAGGATGTGTTTTAGGTTCATGACAGATCTATTTGTGACAGTAGTATCTTTACGCTCATAAACGCTGACTGGTTAGGATGTGAGATGTTAGTACATAACTAGACTCCTTCTGACTGTGACTTTCTAATATTCCAACATGAGTACAAGGTGGCCTATATAAAGACTCTCAAGGCAGTGTTCTCTATGAGCTGTGAGGTTTCCATCCTGTGCCATAATTCATCGGATACGTTTTTCCTATAATGATCCTGTCTCGTTGATGTAGTGTGTAGACTGGTCATGCTGAGGTTTCAAGTTCTGGACAAGAGTGTCCTCACCTCTACTACTCGTATCTTCATGCGGCATCTTCATGGGAACCATCAAGTTGTTTTGGTGCCACCTTTAAGGGAAGTGATCACCACAATTCCACCACTTCTTCCAATGCTGGAAGATAAACATTTCCTCCTCCCAAGTCAGTACCACCTCATCGCTATTTTATTGGTGATTGGGGCCTTTGCCGTCATACTCTGCGTGAAGTGGGGTATGTGTCATGCACAAAAACAGTGTGTGAGTAAAACCTCATGGGAAGATCACCCTGCCGGGGGTGTGGCTGTCCATTTGGTGCATGAATCTGAAATTAATGATTGCTATTTCCCTAGTGTTGGGGCAATTCTTCTTTGGGTGGCCGAGCATCTGAAAAGCCTTTAGGTCACAAGAATGTTATGAATTACAATACACAGTGAATGTTTAACTAACAAGTGGGGAGAAAAACTCTTCCAAAATCTTGGAGAGAATGACTAGCCATTATCTGATGCATTTCCTAATAAAGTAAAATTGTGGCGTCAGGTTTCTTGGGAAGTGGGAACAGGTCACATGCCTTCGTAGGTGCATTAGCCGGAAATGTCCAGGTTCTGGTGGAAATTTTTGTGTATGTGTTTCTTTTGGGCAGAGTACTAGGGTGTGAAGGGATTAGATTTATGGGAAAAAGAATCATCTGAAGACCAACATTGAACATTATTAGAAGTCTTTAGGTGAAGACTTTGTGGCTCGAGATTTATCATTCAAGAGTGTGAACATTGCTGTTTGGAGGTAGGAACCACATTCAATTTCCTAAATTGTAGATTGTTTTTCTTAATTTTTGTAATGCTTTTTTTTTCAAGCATTTATTGTATGATGTATACTTTATGAGTAACATGGGAGGAAATTCCATATCTGTATTTTTATGCTTTTTGGGTTAATAAGACATTTATTTGACTTCCTCAGATGTCTCTCTGAGAAAGAGGTTGAAGATGTATTCATTGGGAATGTACTGGACTTTGACTTGCTTTGACCTATTGCAAGTTACAGTGTAAGACTATAATGTGAATGACCTTTTGCGAACTTTAAAATTCCATTTTTATTCCATCTCTTATTTCTTGCAGTCTAGTTATGTTAGATTTTGTCAAATAAATTATTTTGGGTAAAGCTTGTTTCACTGTAGACCTGAGAGAGAGAGAGAGAGAGAGAGAGAGAGAGAGAGAGAGAGAGAGAGAGAGAGAGAGAGAGAGAGAGAATGCAGAGTGAGTGAGTACCGAGATGAGCTACCACCAGCCTTTGATGCGGTCACTACCAATTCTACCATTAGATGAGACGTCTCGACTATGTAGTAACATGTAAGCAATAAAATCGCCTCTCAACTGGGTTACACACACACACACACACACACACACACACACACACACACACACATTCCTATATATATATATAAATTTGATATATGATATCAGTATATATATATATATATATATATATATATATCATATACTATATATATCCTGATATATATATATATATATTATATTATATATATATATATATCAATATATATATATCTTATACTATATATATATATAAATAAATATATATATATATAAACATATATATATATATCATAATAAATATATATATAAATGGAACAGTTACTTGTGCTTATAAAATTCCCGTGTAAACATTGGAATAAAACTTTATGTAGATCAAACTACAAAGTATAAGACGCTGGCTGTTCGATTAACACAACACAAAACATAGTGTAAGAGCTATCAATATGACCAATGCATTATTTGTGCACATGAATAACAGTAATCATAGTATTAACTGGATGGAATCAAAGGAATTTACGTTTTGCAAAGATCTAGTGAAAAGAAATTTAATAGAATCCTGTATAATTAAAAAAGATTGTGACAATTTATTAAATATCAGCCTAGGTTTGTATAAAGTTGATGAAATTTTAAAGAATGATATTTTAAAACAAGTAAGCTATTAAGCATTACCACTGTTCGGTAATTGTTAGCATAGTTGGTCCTTTTAGCATTGTTTGTCTTGCCACGAAGTCTTCCTGTGACTGGATTTATTTTCTTGTCGCATTTGATTTTTTTGGGTTTGGGCACAGGACATCGTCGATCTAAAATCAGTCACACAGCCAGCCAAAGGTCGTAGGGAAAATAGGTGTTATAGCTAAGACTTTAAGTATAGTAGTCCATTTATGGCCCTGACTGGTCCTTTTGTCCTTAACGGCTATCTAACCCCCTCAAAACATCGTAACGATGCGGGGCCTAAGAATAAATTGGCGGGCAGTAGGCCTCACAAAGTTCAACCCACTGGCAATTTGCGTTCCAGCAGCCATTAAATTTGATTTTCTATCTAACGTGCTAAAGGGACGAATGGAATATATAGGAAAGCTCCCCCCTTTAAATAAAGAGAGTGAAGAGGTGTTGGGGAAGATATCTGGAAAGAAACCTCTTGATAAAGAAACATCACATTGACAAATAGTTATATATACCTTTAGTTTATATAAGACCACTGATATGATTAACAGCTCTCCTATATATGGCCAGTGAAGGATTAGACTTATTTTATATGGCTAAGAACCAATTAGTTACCTAAAACCAGACCCACAGCTTGTTGGAAATCCGGTGCATTGTACCGAGAAATGATTCCTATCACCAGAAATAAAACTCTAATTCTCACAGCGAGCCGGAGATATAACAACAAAAACAGAGTCTATATCAGAACTGGTACCGACCTGTCCAGCGAAGAACTGAAACATCGACATGGAAAGATAAAGATCCCTTTCACCAAAAAAAGAAATCAAAATCTGGGAAATGTATGGTCAGCAAACGATTAGGATATTGCAGAACTGAGGAACAAGCAAAAATATTTTTGGCTAGAAAAGGCAAAACCATTGATGATACGTACAAAGAGCTGGAATTCAAATTACAGAGAAAAATTATATCATTGCAAAGTCAATTTTCATAACCAAAGATGTCTCCCATATAATACATTAAGATGTTTGCATAAGAAGAAATATATATATATATATATATATATATGTGTGAACCTGTGTGTGTGTGTGTGAATATGTAACAAGTGTACAACACACAAGAAAACAATTTATTACTATATATATATATATATATATATATATATATAAAATGATCATATATATAATATATATATTTCTTACGGTGTATCACTAAATATCAACGAGCACTATGTGTGAAATGGAATATGTGTGTAGTAAAACACACACATCACATCGAAAATATAATCATAACAAAATTATTATATATATATATAAATGCTAGTTGGAAAAGCATAATATATGGAGCAAATATAAATTATGAATGATATATAAATATATATATATATATATAAACAGGGTGTAAAACAAAAATGCAAATATTTTGGGAAATGAAAGAAAATTAATTTTGAAATTAGATGTTCTATAAAACAACAAATTAAGTATTTGTCGATGAAGAAAATTTTGTTTAACTCTCTTTATGTAACGAGTATAAGATTAAGAGGGGAAAGAATAATTCCCAGTTTATTGAAAAATCGAAGATGGATTCCAGAACATGCTGTTGACACATACTATTAAACAGGCAAGGAGGTAAAGAAGGCACTAAAGAAGATGAAAATGTTACAGAATATTATAAGAAAATGAAAGACTGCAGAGGTATGGAATAGCTTGGAGAAGAAGTGCAAACATGCTGAAGGGACCTAGAAAAAATATACAGTTAGAAATATACAAAGAATGGAGAGAAAGATTAACTGAATGCGCCTATCTGAGACTGACATTTATATTGTGCAAATTACAGAAGAATAAAGCTAATGCATCACAGCATGAAAATCTGGGAAAGAATAATGGATTAAAGGATTAAGTAAGAAACATCTGTAGGTGAAGAAGTTTGGTTTCATGCCAGGAAAATGAACGACAGATGCAGTGTTTGTCTTTTGACAGATGTTAGAAAAGCAGAAAGGACTTCATATAGTATTACTAGATCGACTGGAAAAGGCCTGTAATAAAGTCCCATGCCAAGAGGTCTGGAGGTGTATGCGAGCAAACGGAACACCAGAGAAGTATGTGAGGTTGGTCCAAGATATGTATGAAAGACCGAAAAGGAGGTTAGAAGCAGTGTTGAATTAAATGAATGGACACCAGTAAGTGCTGGTTTACATTAGGGATCCGTTTTAAGTCCATTTCCTTTTGACTTGATTATGGATATGTTATCTGAAGGAAAAAGAAATCAATTCCTTGTTGCGTGCTGTTTGGTGATGACATCGTGATTTGCAGCTCCAACAGAAGGGTAGTGGAGTCAAAACTAGAGCAATGGAGGAAGGTACTGGAAGACAGAGAATTATAGATCAATAGAAAGAGGACTGAATACTTCAGGTTCAATGAAGATCAAGACTTCGAGATTAGTATGGAAAGGAGAAGGGTGAACCGAGTAGAAAAAAATAGGTATCTTGGTTCAACACTCGATGGTGATGAAAATTTGGATGTAGAAAATTTGGATGTAGAAATAGCACAGAGTGCAGGTTAGACGGGAAAATTGGAAAAAAAATGTCAGGTGTCTTGTGTGACCACAGAATCAATATAAAGGTTAAAAGAAGAGTGCATAAGACAGTAGTGAGACCAGATTTCATATATGGAGCTAAAGAGAGCACAAGAAACGAAATTTGATGTGGAAGAGATGAAAATGCTTAGAATCCTTAGATGGATGTGTGGAATGACAAAAATAGACAGAATCGAGAATGAAAGAATAAGAGGAACTACTAAAACCGTAGAACCATCAAAGAAGGCACATGAAATAAGACTGCAGTGATATGTCCATATAATGAGATGTAGTTAAAAGAGGGATGCAGATGGAGGCTCCTGGAAGGAGAGGGAGAGGAATACCGAAGCTGAGGTGGAGAGATGTTGTTAAAGAAAATCTGAGAGACAAACAATTGTTAGAGAATGATATCTTTGACTGAACCAGGTAGAGGAAAGCTGTCAGAAACATAGACTTCACATAGAAGTGGGTAAAGAAGAAGAGAAAGAACACACACAAGAAGAAGAAGAATATGTACCTAAAATGTGCATATATATTATATGAAAGCTGATATTGACACAGCTATAAGGAATTCATAGAAACTATGCATCCTGGAAACTATACTGAGCTGTTTGTTTCTTTTTTTTTATTATTACACCCTCATGGGGTTAAAAAGAAGGACCTGAAGGTGAGAATTTGGTTGACTGTCTTACCTCTGAGGTAAAAACTCAATAATGGACCACTCCTTGAAATGTCAAAGAATGCGTTCAGCTGACCTAATCTTTGAAATGTCTTCATTGGGTCTGGGTGAAATACTGTCTTCATTGCAGCCATCTTTTAAACTGGAAGACCTTACTTCTTTCCTGAAATGATCCAGCCAACATAACTCCAGATCTTCCCCAAATTGACTCCAGCAAGTCTCAGTAAACATTGACCCAGTGTTCCTTGTTAAACGTCCAACAAAAAGCTTAGGCATCATCTATGGTGCACACCTCATGGAACATCCCCAGTCCCTGACCAAGATGGTCCTCATCTGACTACTGGTCAAGCTGAGTTCCTCTGCTAAATCTGCACAGTCAATCTGCAATCACTCAGCACTGGCTGAACACTTTGTCAGTACGTTAAATGTCACCATTGAGAAATAGCCATCCTGACTAATTGTCATCCTCCACCTCCTTTGGCCACTCTTGAAGGATATGTGCCACTGAAGACTCACGGCTGGGACATCGTGTTCATCTTTTCATAAGCCACTTGGAGAAGTTTGAGACACTCGGTTGTCCCTTGTTAACCAGGAATTTCAAATTGATTCTTGTACATGTTTGCACCAATTGATTTGCTGAAAAGGCACAAAGCAGTGTGATACACAACAGCCTGAAACAGAAGCACAGAGTGAGCGAGGTGAATAAACAGTTAGAATAGGGTGAAAAATTCATTAAGAAAGTGACATACGTCTTAGTAGATTTCAATTAGAAGATAAAATAAACAGTCTTGTTTCTTTATTGTCACACTTGGTGTGTGTGTGTTTTGTATATCATATATATATATATATAACATATATAATGCATTCTATTAAATGATATGTTATGCACTAACATGTGTGTGTGTGTGTGTGTATATATATATATATATATATATAATATATATATATGATATATAATATATATATATATATTCACACACACACACACATCAAAGGTGTGACATTAAAGAAACAAGACTGTGGAAGCCTTTATGCCAATCTGTAGATAACTACGTCAGTTTGTAACATCTATACCACTATTCTGCTGTATTATCGTTCATCTCTGGAATCACTCTATATATATAGAAATCTGCCCATATATAAATATATATATATATATATATAAGTATATACAAATGTCATATATATATTATATATATATATATATAAATATAAAATACAAATTGCAATATATCAGTATAAACTAGATTATAGTTTAATCCCCAAACGAAAGAAAAATTAATTTCTGAGCAGAAAATGTTTTATAAACATATGCAATTTAATTCTTCTGTTTGTCGATGAAGAATTTTAAAATAACCGTTATCATTATCGCTGCTTTCATGCGATGGAGGTTGATAACGGGAGGTCGGAGTAGCCTGGGATATGGGTGGCGGAGCCTGTGAAGTGAATAAGTCATGTGGATTGATAGTGTTATAATTATGATTCTGTTTCTTGCAAGTAATATAATCTCAACGATTGGCTAACAGCGGTAACGTATGGCTTTATGTATCAAGTAAGCAGTGTAAATGTTGCTGAGCAACATTCAGTTGTGATCGTTGAATTCTACCGTTCTCTGCCCTGCCGCCTCCTCACAGAATTGTTGAACCAGGAATCGTGACTAGGTCCACACGTATGACTGGTGTCTGATGAATAATTTAGATGGACAGGGAAAGATTTTTTAAAATACATTTGAAATCTTTGGTAGGTGCCTAATGAATAAGCAAGCCTACCTTTGATTGAGTGGCAGATCTAATTAGGCTTACTTTTTTTTTTTTTCGGTATCCAATGAATACCATTGATGGGGAGGGAAAGGGTTTCAATGATGCATGCATTTTTTTCTTCAAATTTAAATATACATTTTATTGGAAGGTAGGCTACTTTATTCACATCGGCCTAATCGCCCCATCCTCCTTCCATGAATCACCCCTCCCCACTTTTCAAATACCCGACCTCCACCAAATAACTTCCATCTCATGAAAGCAGCACTAATGATATCGGTTATGTTAAAACCCCCCTCGTTTACAAACGAAGCCTTAAAATGCATATGTTTATTGAACATTTTCTGCTAAAAAATATTTATTCTTTAATTTCCCAAAATATTTGCATAAAATCTTGTTACACCCTGTAAATGTGCCGGTCTTATAATGATAGCTCTGGTGGTCGTTGTGGATACATATATCTTTTTACGAAGGTTTACATTAGAAAATAATCTGTACCCAATCATCAAAGCTGCAAAAATAAATAAATTTAGGCAATGTCAGTCCGGAAAATATACAGCCTATTTTTGTTAAACATGTTAAACTTCATTAAAAATGATTCCCATTGAAGTAGTGAATAAAGTAGGTTGCTGGACTGCAACGAAAACTAACGAACGGTCAAATATCCGTGGGACATTTTGTCTGATAATTATTAAAAAAAAAAAAAAAAAAAAAAAGCAAATGATAATCATCAGTAACCCAACCAGCAGTGCTCAGCTTTTGTAAACAGAATTTCATTTGCAGTTTCTGGCGTGATCTCTGATACTAAACAATACAGAGTTCGATAAGTCGGTCTCTACCGCCTTCAACAGTCTGTCTATAAATGTGTTTGTTTTTGCTTGACTTAAATTATTCATTGTCATGCATACTTACTTAAAGTGTGTCTTATAGGAAAATGCTAATTGTCTTGTAGAAACAAAGGCAATTAAACACTACTGATTTTTCCTGACTTCGATTATACATTTTCGTACGCAATAATTTCATCCATGTGCATTTCAATAATTGGGCTTTGTTTATAGAGGCTTCATTCCTATGCAGATTTATTACCATCTACAAGTGTTCATTAACGCTCCATATTTAGTACACTCTTATGTCACTGAAATTTTTTCGTTACCATAAAATTATACCGCATCGTTTTCAGTATGAAAGCTGAAAAATATAAATATCTCTTTGATGAGTTTTTTCTTTAGAAAACTTACAATCTTCACCATAACTGCTGATAGACTCACTTCTCATAAATAAATAAAATTAGCTCACCAAGGATAATAATTTAACTGCTTTACATTATTTATTCATTTCATTCTATGTTTAGACGGAATAAGAAATATTTCGAAATACCCCTTCCTGTCTATATTAATTTTTCTTTTGTTTTACAAAGCAGGATAATAATTTGTTGCTAATCTGAAAATGGCTATATCGTCTTTGGATTGAAAAAGATTAGACTGGATGTAGGAAAATATTATCATTTTAACATCTTCCTTTAGCATGAAAAATTAAGATTCACAAATATTGGAGGAATTTTTCAGTTATTCATTCACGCCTATTATAGGTTAACGGTAATCAATCTGTGGATATAGAATGAATTATTTTCAATATGAGCGGAAAAATTTGTTTTCAGGAATTCTCGTAAACACAATTTCCTCTCAACGCAAAACAAGGGCTACATTTTTTGCAAACCAGACCTAGCAGCAAAACCCAGCATTTCTAACACTTTATATAATTAATAAAAGTCTAAAATCAGTTAAAGTATGTCGCTGTGAATGCAGAATATCTCCACATTATATATATATATATATATATATATATATATATATATATATATATATATATATATATAATATATATATATAAATATATATATATATATATATATATATATATATACACATATACACGTGTGTGTGTGTGTATAAATAATTCAACTGTATCAGGTAGTCATCTCTGCCAATCCACTTTGATAGGTGACGACGGCAGTTATTGTGGAGCCGCGCGCCCAGAATCATACAGTATTAATGAAGGTGCCTGTCCGTAAATGGAAACAACAATTGAAGTTCATCAGAAGACAACAATCCCTTAAGGCCGTGGTTCCACTGCAAAAGCCAGGAGGAACACTCTATGCTGTGAAACTGCCTCCGTGTTGAATAACAGATGGTTCTTCCTTCCACGTCACCACGAAGAATTAGGGTGAAATCAAAATGGATCCTTGAACGCCCATATGAATGCATGAATGAAGTGAGACTCATCGGAAAAATTTAATAATTTAAAAATTAATTGTCAAAGGTCATTCTTCGTTGCTAGGTCTGGGTGAGAACCTGATTAGTAAACTGTGTTTAATAAAGCTAAAAATTACCAGCATATAATAAAAATTAATATTTAATTTATGATACAGCTAATGTGATACTTTATATACAAATAAATATATGAATTATATTGCAATTGGTGAGATTTTCTAGTATTGGGTCCACGACCCTGCTCCTCATTGGACAAGCAGCTTAATCTGGGATATTAAAGTGTTTGTTATAATGACACTTAGATTTGTATCGTTGTTTTAAAGAAAGGCAATTTAAATTGCCACACACAATTTTTTTTTTTTCTTTAATCAGTTTTAGATATAATCTTTATATAGCATAGTCTCAACTATATTTTTGGATTCATCCTTTGGAGACCTATTGAAAACGTGCTGAGAAATTATTTTTCTATAAAATTGCTTTTACGACATAAGTCAAGTAATGTATATAATCTATTGATTTATTTTTGTACCTGAAATTAAATGATACATGTTATGAAATATAATCATTATGTTGACCAGTAAGTTTATTTGGAATAATCTCAGATAATGAATAACATACAATTGCCACATCAGGATTAAGTCTCTTGTAAGATGGTCCAGATAGTTCGTGATGAACACCCACAGTGCATTTTATCTCCATTCACATTTTAACAACCACAATCCTCTTTCATAGTAATTATCTTTCAAAATAATCTCTCCACAGATTCCTAGTTCTGCTTCCGTGATCGGTTCTAAAAGTTCAGGCTATTTTTGATTTGCAGATATCTTTCTACTACCATTGTAGCCCAGGATATTCTTTTAGTCGCTTCAAGTTCTGCTATCTCCTGTCACATTATAGATACTTATGGCACAGCCACCTACACTTTTTTTCACTTATGCAAACCAACAATCTTCACTCCGTCTCCAATGCCTCAACATATCTTTGCATCTTTCCCAAGACTGAATATCTTTCACCGTTCCCATCGTTTTACTTAAGTTTCTCAAATATAGAATCAGTAAGTCTATAATTGGTTCTAACCCTCTTTTTGACGTCTCAAAGTACTCTACAGCACTTCACCAGTATAATCAAACAGGTATATTAGCGTACTTGAACCATAAGTAATCTTGACACAGTTAAAAGAGATCTTTCTCAGAAATGAATATCTGAAACATGAAATAATTTCCTCATGATCGGTGGTAGTGCATCTGATTTGTTGGCAGACTGGTAACTTTGCTCTCATTTCCTTTCTTTGAAAATACCAAGAGTTGCTGTTTTTAACAAATGAATGACGTCTCTCCAGTAAAAAAAAATCAATATATATATATATTATATATATATATATATATATATATATATATATATATATATATATATATATATACAGTTTTGTTTAGAAATACTTTCTTTGATAGAAAATAGTAACGTAAATGATTTTTAATTAAAAACAAGAAAGAAAATGAAAATAAAATAAAAAAATATATTAACTGTGCTTTTTCATCGTTATATACAAAACAACATCAAATGTAAGTAATATGAGATCATTGGCATTCAGAAAATAAAAAAAAATGCAAAAATGAAGGTCAGCAGATGGAAATTCACATTGCTATGATCTAGAATGTTGGTATGCAGCTAATGAAAATGAGCATAAACATCTAACGAATAAAAATCTAAATTAGGGAGATAAAATTGCGATAAATATGAAATAAATGACATTTGCATTAAAGATAATAAATAACAAGTAAAAAATGCTCAGAAGTTTCTTCGATGCAGTCGAGTTTTCTGTACAGCGTATAATGCTGTATGAAACTCTCAGACACGGTCCACGAAAGTCTCACCCGCCCATGAAACTTTCAGCCATGGCCAGGTGGCTAAGTTTAACTTTAGATAAAATAAAAAGTATTGTGGCTAGAGGGCTGCAATTTGGAATGTGTGATGATTGGAGGGTGGATGATCAACATACCAATCTGCAGCCCTCTACCCTCAGTGGTTTTTAAGATCTGAGGGCTGACAGAAAAAGAGCGGATGACAAATAGCCATTTCAATAGTTCTCTTTTACAGAAAACTAAAATTAATACATAAAAGAATGAAACAGGTGAGAACATAATACACTCTAATAGCTGGAAGGGTTCCTTGAGCCTGTTACATGAATATTCATAGAGGCACCGGAGCAGGTAGTTTCTTGTTTCTTTGTAAAGAAGTGTCTGAAAACTGATTATGTCTGTAAATATATGTCAATAGTATATGGGTACTGATACTTTTCAAAAATATAAAAAGCAGAAAGATTTTTGTTCATCTCACCATTTTCTTTGTAACATACGATTAAGGGATAGTCTGGGTATTTGAAATAAAAGAATTGTGGATACCAAAACCAGAAGCACAACACCAGCAAAATATTTGAGGATAGAAAGAATTGATTTTCGAGTGAAGGTTTGTTGAAATGATAATAATAATAATAATAATAATAATAATAATAATAATAATAATAATAATAATAATAATAATAATAATAATAATAATAATAATAATAATAATAATAATAATAATAATAATAATAATAATAATAATAATAATAATAATAATATCAGCAGAAGATCCTCTTTTAAACAGGTATTGTTGAATGAAATTGCTGCATCAGCTGCATTTAATTTGTATAGTCTTCTCTATTTTTCTAATTATTGCTTTTTCTTACTACTGTGTAAGTACGTCCGATACATAGACATCTTCGTGCAAGCCGATGACGAAAATGAGGTAGAAGCTATCCGCCGCACATTCCAGCAGTGCAGTTCCCTGAATTGCACCACTGAAATCAGCAGTAATGGCTAGCTCCCCTTCCTCGACGTCCTTATCTGCAAACTGACAATGGCCTAAGAGCCTCTGTTGATACCAAGTAGACTAACTTAGGCCTTTACCTGAATGGCGACAGCGAGTGCCCTGTCAGGTATAGGAACACCAACATCAAGGTCTATGTGAAGAGGGCCCTTATTCACTGCTCTGACTAGCAGAACACCCACCGAGAATTCGACCGCGCCTTCCAGATGCTCATTAACAACGGGTACTCCAACAAGCAAGTAAACAGAGAAGTATGTGCAGCGTTGGATCAATGGTACGATGAGCGAGAGAACACAGCCCCATCCCCAGGAGAAAATAAAGCTGTACCACAAAGTGGGAATGCCCCCGTGATATTTAAAAGATGAAGATATCATAAGAAAATCATCACTGAAAACATATTCCCCACAGAAGCTGACACTAAGCTGGACCTCGTCGTCTCCTGTCAAAATTGATGCATGAGAGATTTAATCATGAAAGATAACCCAACTCTGCCGACAAGAGATCCTCTGAAACAAGCTAATGTGGTCTACCAGTTTAAATGCCCCGTCCATGGATGTCCCGGCTCATACATTGGTATGACAACTATGAAACTGTCGAAGAGGATTTCATGTCGCGCACAAGAAGGAGCAATAAAAATCCATACCAGAAACTCACACCAGGATGCCATCCCCGTGACGGAATTATCAAGAACACCAAGATAATTGGGAGAGCCTCAGACTTGCGACGTCTACGACTGCTACAGGCGCTCCTCATCCAGCAAGAGAAGCCCTCTCTGAGTATGACTCAGGAAGTCATATTCAGCAACAATTAGAAAAATAGTGAAAACTCTATACAAATTAAATGCAGCTGATGCAGCAGTTTCATTCAACAACAACAACAACAACAATAATAATAATAATAATAATAATAATAATAATAATAATAATAATAATAATAATAATAATAATAATAATAATGTGGACGCCGTGGCAGAGTGGTTTAGCTCATTGATGGACTAGTTAAGCAACATTGGGGCTGGTCAGTCATTGGGTGGGTGACCGCTCTCCTTGGCGTTGATTCCTTGGGAAAGGATCATTACCATAATTTTCTCAGTCTAATCAGCTGTAAATGAGTACCTATTGTCGATGGGGTAGGGTCCAGCTATGGGTTAAATAGCAAAACTCAGCAATGATGGAAAGAAATTGAAGAATGAATGACAACGACGTGAATGGAACCTCTGGCAACAGAGGAGCTTCGTCTGTCAGCCAGGTATACAGTATAACCCAATCGATGGGGAGGACAGTCAGGTACTTGGAGGTCGTCATCCAGCAACTGACCACCACAACGACAGTAACCAGCAACCAGAGACTGGAGCTACAGAGGCAAACCAGAAAAAGAAATGGACAAGAGAAGAAAATAAGGAAATATGGAGATGCTACATCAGAAGCAACCTGACAGAAAGAGGATACAGAGGAAGACTGGCCAACATCTGGAATGAGAGAAATAACACCCCTCAAACAGAACAGAGGCTGGCAGATCAAGTAAGGAGCATGAAGAAAAAGAACTGGCTCTCCCAGTATCACAGAAGCAAATAACCTGGCATGTGCAGGAGCAAGACTAGTAGTAGAACTCATGGGGATACAAACACCAACACCACCATCACAACCAACCCAATAGAAACCAAAACAGCTACCTTCTTGGAAAAGGAGCCTGGAAAAACAAATCATGGTGATAAGATCTGTTTTGGCAGAAAAGAGGCTAAGAAGCAAGAAAACAACAGAAGAACTGAATGAGAAATACAAAGTACAGGAGAAGGGACTAAACAACACAATAGAAGATATAAAACAGAGGCTTAAAGCCATAGCACACAAGATCCACTGGTGCATGAACAGGAATAAAGGATACCAACAGAACAAACTCTTTGGAACCAACCAGAAAAGACTATACAGCCAACTAAGAGCGGAAAACAACCACCAGGGAATTCCTGAAGCCACACCAAGTAAGAGACTCTGGGAAAACATATGGACCAATCCTGTATCACACAACAAACATGCAACGTGGTTCCAGGAAATCTAGGCAGAAGAAATAGGGAGAATAAAACAAAGGTTCACCGAGATCATGACAGACACAGTCAGACACCAACTAAAGAAAATGCCCAACTGGAAAGCCCCAGGACCCAGATGAAGTCCATGGATACTGGCTCAAAAACTTCAAGACCCTACACCCACGAATAGCAGAACAACTCCAGCATTGTATCACAAACCACCATGTGCCTAAATGGATGACCACAGGGAGAACATCCTTAGTACAGAAAGACAAGAGCAAGGGAAATACAGCAAGTAACTACAGGCCTATCAACTGCCTACCAATACTGTGGAAGTTACTAACAGATGTAATCAGTGAAAGACTATACAACTACCTAGAGGATACAAACACCATCCCCCACCAACAGAAAGGCTGCAGAAGGAAGTGTAGGGGCACAAAAGACCAGCTCCTAATAGACAAAATGGTAATGAAGAATAGTAAGAGAAGGAGAACCAAGCCAAGCATGGCATGGATCGACTACATGAAAGCCTTCGACCTGATACCGCACATGTGGCTAATAGAATGCCTGAAAATATATGGGGCAGAGTAAAAAACACCATCAGCTTCCTTAAATATACAATGTGCAACTGGAATACAGTACTTACAAGCTCTGAGGTAAGAATAGCAGAGGTTAAATCAGGAAAAGGATCTTTCAAGGCAACTCACTGTCCTCACTACTTTTTGTAGTAGCCATGATTCCCATGACGAAAGTACTGCAGAAGGTGGATGCTGGGTACCAACTCAAGAAAGGAGGCAGCAGAATTAACCATCTTATGTTCATGGACGACATCAAGCTGTATAGTAAGAGCATTAAGGAAATAGATACCCTAATCCAGACTGTAAGGGTTGTATCTGGGGACATCAGGATGGAATTTGGAATAGAAGAATGCCTAGGTCAAAGCAACAAGGACTGGAGGGAATAGCATCAAGCACATAGATGAGACAGGATACAAATACCTGTGAATAATAGAAGGAGAGGATATAAAACACCAAGAGATGAAGGGCATGATTAGGAAAGAATACATGCAGAGACCTAAGGCGATACTCAAGTCAAAACTCAACGCCAGAAACATGATGGAAGCCATAAACACATTTGCAGTACCAGTAATCAGATACAGTGCAGGAGTAGTGGAGTGGACAAAGGCTCAACTCAGCAGCATTGACCAGAAAACTAGAAAACACATGACAATACACAAAGCACTACACACATGAGCAAATATAGACAGACTACACATAACACGAAAGGAAGTGGGGAGAGGACTACTAAGCACAGAGGACTGCATCAACATCGAGAGCAGAGCATTAGGGCAATATCTGAAAACCAGTGAAGATGAGTGGGTAAGGAGTGCTTGGGAAGAAGGACTAATAAAAGTAGATGAAGACCCAGAAATATACAGACACAGGGGAATGAAAAACAGAACAGAGGAAGGCACAGCAAACCAATGCACAGACAGTACACGAGACAGATAAAACAACTGGCCAGCAATGAAACATGGCAGTGGCTACAGAGGGGAGAACTCAAGAAGGAAATAGAAGGAGAGTGCTAGCAGCGGCACAAGGAACAATAGATGGAAATAACATCTCATCCATATACAGGAAGTGCAATATGAAAGACGAAACCATAAACCACATAACAAGCAAATGTATGGTGCTTGCACAAAACCCGTAGAAAAAGAGGCATGATTCAGTAGCAAAAGCCCTCCACTGGAGCCTGTCCATGAAACACCAGTTAGCTTGCAGTAATAAGTGGTACGAACACCAACCTGAGGGAGTGATAGAAAACGATCAGGCAAAGATCCTCTGGGGCTATGGTGTCAGAACAGATAGGGTGATATGTGCCAATATAACAGATGTGACGCTGATTGACAAAATCAAGAAGAAAGTATCACTCACTGATGTCGCAATACCATGACACACCGGATTAGAGGAGAAAGAAAGAAAAAAATCGATAAATATCAAGATCTGAAAATCGAAATGAGGATATGGAATATGCCAGTGGAAATTGTACCCATCATCATAGGACCACTAGGCACGATCCCAAGCTCCCTGAAAAGGAATCTGGAAAAACTAGATGCCGAAGTAGATCCAGGACTCATGCAGAAAAGTGTGCTACTAGAAACAGGGTACATAGTGAGAAAAGTGATGGACTCATAAGGAGCCAGGATGCAACCCAGAACCCCACACTATAAAAACCACCCAGTCGAATAGGATGACTGTGATAGAAGAAAAAAAATAATAATAAACAAATTATTATTATTATTATTATCATTATTATTATTTGGAGTAGTAGTAATAATAGTAGTAGTCAATACTAATAATGTTAAAATAAATAAAGTCACGTAATAAAGAGAAACAAGAACCCTGTTCACACGTATATTATTCAGGAGCGTGTTTAATTATTAGGGTATAACTAAAAAAAAAAAAAAATTAATTGAGGTTAAGTCCGATGTATTTCAGTCACTGCTTATGAAATCATTTAAATCCTTTTCATTCGACATTATTCCGTTAGGCGATTCAAAATAATAGACGGTGAGGTCACGCCTGGATCAGCTTTGGATTTTGGTAATATTTAATTTACACAGTAATACTGCGGAAGCATGAAAGCTTTTGAAGATAATGTGGCATTTGTAAAGCTCTCCATTCGTGCTTGAGATCAACAATAAATATTGGGCGTTTTCCAAATTAATACAGAATATTAAAAAATTTTTTGTCAATATACACAGGATATATATATATATATATATATATATATATATATATATATATATATATATATATATATATATATATATATATATATATATATATATATATATATATATATGTATATATATATATATGTATATATGTATAAATCATATATGTATATATATATATATATATATATATATATATATATATATATATATATATATATATATATATAATGAATATTAAGTCCATATTAAATTGTCACAAATATATATATATATATATATATATATATATATATATATATATATATAATATATATATATATATATATATATATATATATATATATATATATATATATATATATATATATATATATATATATATATATATATATATATACCAAAGAGTGTGTGCATGTGATATTAAAAGAAATACCATAGAAACAGAAATGGGAGAGTCAAACACTTTTGAAGAAACTATCAATATATCAGTATATCAAACACGATAGATAGATGTAATTTAGTGTTCTTTATTATTGCCATTCTATTAACCTTTTCACTAGAGTGTCTCACCTAACGTACATGAAGACATATGATGTTTTTCTCATTATTAATCATGGTACTTTATAGACAAAATGTGATAAAATGCCATTTTTAGCTTTTTGACATAGATTCATTGCTAAGTCGATGTTAAAGTTGTTGGCTGCAAGGCATTAAGATTATTTTCATTTGAATATTCTTATTAAAAGCTCGTTACTTTTTTCTTTATCAAACAAGTACTAACATAAACAGATGTAAAGGAGAGAGATAGAGGGTGGTAGGGGCAGACGTTCTATTAACATTATAACTGAGAGTAAGATAGCGGAAATGTGTTAATCAATTTCTCGTCAAAATATTTCATCGCTGGCCCGCTAGTAATAAATGATAGTACTTAAAAAAAAAAGTTTGCTCCTGCAGTCATCTCTCATTCATTGAATGTAAGCAGACATAAAAAGCAGAACTTATGAGCCTAAAATATCATTTGCGAAAGAAAATATTGCTGAGGAAAGATGAGTAGCTCAAACTTCTTTTAAGGAGTAATGAAAGTTTTTGCACTTCAGGAACGACGATGCAAGAACTCCTTCCATTCCTTTGACGTAATGTGAAACACAGTGCTCGATCGGCACAAGGAAAAATAGATGGAAATAACATCTCATCCATATACAGGAAGTGCAATATGAAAGACGAAACCATAAACCACATAACAAGCAAATGTCTGGCGGTTGCACAAACCAGTAGAAAAAGAGGCATGATTCAGTAGCAAAAGCCCTCCAATGGGGCCTGTGCACGAAACACCAGCTAGCTTGATAGTAATAAATGGTACGAACACCAACCTGAGGGAGTGATAGAAAACGATCAGGCAAAGATCCTTTGGGACTATGGTGTCAGAACAGTTAGGGTGATATGTGCCAATAGAACAGACGTGACGCTGATTGACAAAATCAAGAAGAAAGTATCACTCACTGATGTCGTTTACCATGAGACACAATCTCTTAGATGAGAAAGAAAGAGAAAAAAAATCCATAAATATCAAGATCTGAAAATCGAAATGAGAAGGATATGGAATATGCCAGTGGAAATTGTTAATAATCATCGTAGGACCACTTTGGCATCGATCCCAAGATCCCTGAAAAGGAATCTGGAAAAACTAGATGCTGAAGTGATAGACTCATAAGGAGCCAGGATGCAACCCGGAACCCCACACTTTAAAAACCACCCAGTCGAATAGGATGACTGTGATAGAAAAAAAAATAATAATAAAGAAATTATTATTATTATTATTATTATTATTATTATTATTATTATTATTATTATTATTATTATTATTATTATTATTATTGTTATTATTATTTGGAGTAGTAGTTATAATAGTAGTAATCAATACTAATAATATTAAATAAATAAAGTCACGTAATAAAGAGAAACAAGAACCCCAGTTCACACGTATATTATTCAGGAGCGTGTTTAATTATTAGGGTACAACTAAAAAATAAAAAAAAGGTTTAATTGAGGTTAAGTCCGATGTATTTCAGTCACTACTTATGAAATCATTTAAATCCTTTTCATTCGACATTATTCCGTTAACGATTCAAAAATAATATGAGATAAATAGGTCACGCCTGGATCAGCTTTGGATTTTGGTAATATTTAATTTACACAGTAATACTGCGGAAGCATGAAAGCTTTTATAAGATAATGTGGCATTTGTAAAAATCCATTCGTGCTTGAGATCAATAATAAATATATGGGCGTTTTCAAAATTAATACAGAATATTAAAAAATTGTTTGTCAGTATACACGGATATATATTATTATGATTAGCAAGAACTCGCTAGCAAATTGCCTCCCCCTTTTCTTTTTTGCTGTTTGTTTTGTTGTCTTCATTTACCTGCAAGCCCAATCGATACACCATCTGTCTATCGACTTAACGGTCAGAATACAAGGGTTTAAAAAGATTAAAGGCCACTCCCATTTTTTTATAAAGATCTTCCTTCGAGGCAAAAGTGATCTGGTCTGGCCATTTCCTTACAGGCAAAACTCCCCTGCGGGCATCAGCTGAAGATGATTCAACACCCCTATATGTTGGAAGTGCCCCTGCCCCATAGGAGGAGATAAAAGCAGAAAAACATGAGGCCTCTCTCACACACGGGCTGGAAGACAGGGAGTAAAGAAGTACAAACCACCTGCCCTTGGCAGTGTCCTTCCTAACCACGTGGCCCTTTCAAAAGTATACTTTCTCCTCGTGCCCTTCGACCGCAAGCCACATGCCCACTCCACCCATGACCTGCCGGATGCCCCACATGCCATTGCCCGGCCCTTCGTGGAAGTCCTCACGCTGTGCCCTTGCATCCTAACACTTGAAGAAACTCGCCCTCCGGAAATCGCAAGTCATCCACGGACCAATTTTCTTGCTGGAACCACACCTGTCTTACGGTAATGTGCCCTGGAAGACCCCCATTTCAGTCACGCTTTTGTCTCGTAATATTTACTTACATAGTGAGCCAGTAATCACCGAATCTCTTGTCTAATGTCCGTGCGCCTCTTGCATCGGCAGTACTAAGTCCTTATTAATTCATCCTTTGGCACCCTCAGTGCAGCTTCGAATTCATTATTCTTTTGTCTATTTTCATTACTGGCGTATAATTTGCATATCTCTCATTTCAGAGGGACCCTATTTCGTGGAAGCTTCTTGGACTGCGTCTGGAATTCCCCAGATTCATTCATCCTGTAGGAATCCCCTTCAGGATCAATAATCTACTTGCGTTCCTCTTTCCCGTACTAAAGTTATTTATGTAAATACACTCCTTTAAATTTGCCCACGTGTTTCACCTAATATTTCCCTCAGTAACAAGAGCCCTACGCTCATATGAAATTCCCCTTTGTTTTCCTCTTTTTTACGTTTTCCTGGACCCACGAAGTCAGAATCACAAGGCTAAATTACCTTAAATTGTTGCTACCTGTCTCACAGAGAATATTTCAAACTAAATCACCAGGAAAAACGTAAAAATGGCGACCTGGCCATAGATCTCGTTTTGCAGTTGCAGTTCCCCTAGTGTTGCTTTATTGCATTTGCAACTTGCCAGATCAGCTATTAGCAAAGCTAAGCTGGGTGCAGACACAATTACGAACCTTTTGTGTAAAACCAGCACACAGATCCAGAAATTCCACGTAAGTAATGTGTTTATCTTAGCAAAACCTTTTTACAATCGTGACTGTTCTAGGAATTAGAAATAGGGACGCATGTATTCACTGAGAGAAAAGAACCGCCGTATTAGATTCGTTAATGCATGCCTTTCAGGATAGGTAGTTAGGAAATAACCAGTGCTAACCATCCTTTGCTTGAGGAATAGTGCGAAATTTCTCTGTGTTAAAATCTTTGCCATATCTTTTGCCTCTTCCTGTGTTAAAATCCTTGCCATATTCTTGCTTTGAGGAATAGTGCGAAAGAAATTCCTCTGTGATAAATTTTACTTCGCATTTCGGATTAGCGAACTGTTATTTAGGCGCGAATAAATTCCCATGTGGGACAAGACGAAGTCAGCTTGCATTGCTGAAATTCTCTCAGTGTAGTTAGAATTCGAGTTAGGTGTTAGGAAAGCGAAATTTAAACTCCGCTTATAGGAAAATTACTAGGTCGTTTTACTGTTATCCTCTCAGACGACTGGGAAATACCCCGGAACACCAGACGGTCTATAAATAGACGGGTCCATTCACACAGAATCTAGAAATAACTCCGGTGTTGGTCAGACGTCCTGCACCCCGCCCATGCCCGCGTGTGTAGCATATTTTTTTTTTTCCCCCTCCATTCATTTCTCAGCAAACATTTTCCTTTGGGTTTTCACGTTAGTAATTTCTAAGTCCTAAGGGACGAATTGTATTCCCAAGTCCTACAGGCAAGCCAAATAAAATTCTACGTCGCACTTGGCGAGAATTTCTCCAAATTCCAAGTCCTCAGATACTCATACTAAAATTCTCGTCGCACGTGGCGAGAATTTCTCCAAATTCCAGTCCTCAGAGACTCATACTAAAATTCTACGTCGCACGTGGCGAGAATTTCTCCAAATTCCCAGTCCTCAGAGACTCATACTAAAATTCTACGTCGCACGTGGCGAGAATTTCTCCAAATTCCAAGTCCTCAGAGACTCATACTAAAATTCTACGTCGCACGTGGCGAATTTCTCCAAATTCCAAGTCCTCAGATACTCCTAAAGTTCTACGTCACACGTGGCGAAATTTCTCATTCCTCATATCATGGAACCCAAAATTAAGTCCTTTTGAGACATTATATAGTGTAGTTCACACATCTAAGCCCTTACGGGACTGATCATTCTAGTTCATTAGAACAACTCCTTAACTTCACGCTACAGCCGGCCAAGTCCGAGTGTGACAAAATCAACTACGTCTTCCGAGACGCATATTAAAATTCGTTCGCCAAGAACAACCCGTCTTTCAAGACATATCAAATTTTAACAAAAAGTCTCCTCAGACTTACTAATCAACTGTCTTATTCAGACAGATCCATTCTCCTGCAGTCTGAACAATTAAGTGTTTCAGATTCCTGCAATTGAGTCTTTTCAGACAACCTGAGTCTTTTCAGACCTACCATATAACCATTATTTCAAGATGGCTAATACCAGAACCCAACAAAACGAGGATTTCAAATTCTACCTGTAAGCTGGGAAGGACATGGGACTATCGAGGCAAGATCTGAGAGAATGGGTTCAAGAGCGAGTGGACGATGCCAAGGCGGAGAGAGCAAGAGAACGGGAGGAGGAGGAGAGAGAACGGCAGGAGAGAGAGAGAGAAAGGATAGCCCAAGAGAAACGAGAGGAGAAAGAACAGGCGGAGAGAGAAAAAGAATGTGAGGAGAGAGAGAGAGAACGTGAAGAAAGAGAGAGAGAAAGAATTGCCCAAGAGCAGGAGAAAGAGAGAGAACGTGCAGAGAGAGAGAGAGAACGTGAAGAGAGAGAGAGAGAAAGAATTGCCCAAGGGCAACGAGAGGAGAGAGAATGTGAGGAGAGAGAGAGAGAAAGAATTGCCCAAGAGCAGGAGAGAGAGAGAGAGAACACGCCCATGAGCTCCAGGTGCTAGAACGACAGCATGCCACCCCCGCCCCCTGCCGCTGGAATGAGTGCCCTCAGCCAAGCTCACTCGTTCATGCCAAAATGGACAGGGTCCGAACCCGAAGTATGGCTTGAAAGGGCCGAACGAGTCCTGGAGTGCTGCGATCTCTCCCCACGGAACTCTCCCTTGTTCTCACTAAATTCCTGGGCGGAAAGGCCCTCGTTGCCTACCATGCCTTTTCAGCAGACGATAGGGAAACTGGGAAGCCGTGCGCCAAGCAGTTACTGAAGGCGTCGAGATTACCCGAGCGGTGGAGGAGATGTTGGAGAGAACAGCCCAGAGAAGCAGACCAGACTTGGTCCGATTTGGCGTACCATTCGGAGTGGGCATTAACGAAAGGGCTCAATTCCGAAGGAGCCACAAGCACCGCCAAGGTACTCGAGCGGTTTAAATTCGAGCATTTCCTGCGCTACGCCCCTCCTGCCCTCGCCACTCACATAGTGGAAAAAGCCCCAGCAACACTCACCGAGTGTTGCGAATAGCAGAACATGTGAGAAACTCACCACCCTCAAGAAGGATCCATGGGGCGGAAGATAAATCCCCCGTCCCTATTCGGAGGTTCAAATTCCCACAAAAATGGGAACCCGGGCAAGCCCCTAACTTGCCATGATTGCAAGAAAACAGGGCATTCCTCCGAACAGAGCCGGAACAAGAAACCGGCTCCTCTCTCTCCCGGAAAACCGACAAATAACTCGCCTGCCCCCTCCACAGGGGCAGCGCGGAAAGACTTTAGCCAGACCTTTTGCACGCCGTGCAAGGTTTATGGCCATTCTCCCGCATGGCCGAAATGCCCACGCAATAATAAATCAAATACTCCCAACCGTCGCCTTGGCCGTCACAGATCCCAAGTCATTAGGCCCTCCCGCCGAAGGGCCCGTATACGTGACTCCTCCACGAGGTAGCCACCCCGCGCGCCGAGTCACTGCGTTCGAGGATTCGGGCGCACAAATCTCCCTCATCCGAAGGGACAGAGTTCCCTACGGAGCTATCGTCAATAGACGAAAACTCGTCACGATCGAGGGAATCAATCAATTTAAAATGATACTCCCTACGGTCCAATTGAGAGTCACAAGACCTCACCAATCCAAAATTTGCAATCTTGCAGTAGCAAGCATTCTCCCCGGAGGCTATGACGTCATCCTGGGACAGGGCTTTCAGTCCCCACAGAAATCACGACAATCTAGTGGGGGTCCACATTCCCCGAATCATTCCGCGGGCGCGAGTAATCCTCCCCCGCTTCTCCCTCAGTCAAGACTGGCACCCCCTGGGTACCAGGAGGACGTGCAGTCCCTACCAGTGCCACCTGAGTACGATGTACAGTGGCCCCCTCGATCGGTTCCCAATCCAATTCCAGTGCCTGGCCCTGCCTCAGTGCCAGTGCCAGGGCCCCAATCAGATCTCCCTTCCGGAGATGGCAAATTCCTGCCGGTGCCACCTGCATGCACCGAGCAGTGCCAAGCTTCGTCCGTCCTGACCGACGAGCCCAAGAAACCTCTGATAGTGCATGACTCTGCCCTAGCGCCAGCGCCAGAGCACTACCCCGATCTCCATTCATGGGATCCAGCTCAGGAACCCCTCTTGCCCGGCCTGGCACCGCTACCAGCATCGGTCAAGAGAGGACGGTTCCTCCCGACCACCGCGGAAGCTCACCTGCAGATGCGGCCTCGCAACCCGTGCCTGAGGTGGTCACCTGCGCTTACCTGCGAGCCGCTCACGCCACCCCAATTGCAAGTCGACCGCCTCCTCTCTGCCCCAGCCACTCCTGCGTCAGCTGTCGACATAAGGTGGTGCAAGTCAGAATTACGAGTCCCATGGGAAATTCCAGGTAGATTACAAAGAGCTCTAGAGCTCCCATGGCACCTGTGCCACCATTTCATCTTTCGAAGGTCTTGGCACCCCTAATCCAGAAGGGATGTCAGACCCTCCTCTATCTTCCTCCGTTCCTCAGGAACTTCTATCTCTTATCACCCTCTTTTAATCTTTCCTTAAATTATCACCACAAGAGGCAATTAAGTACGGGATGCCATTCCCCACGCAATGTATAAATCATTGAGAATAACAGAGTGAGAAGTGGCACGCCCTTGCGCCCATACCTTGGCACCGGGCGTGCGTGTCAGCTCTTCCTGAAGGAGTCGCGCCCTTCGGGTGCACTTTTCTCGCCCTGGGACTGAAGTGATAGTCCGGGCCGTAATTCATAGGCGAAGGACGATAAATTCCCGCCTAACACCATAAAACCCTCACTCTTTTTACCTTAGCTCTCCTGCCAATATCAATTACTTTCTTTTAGTCATTCATTTATCTTTATTTTAATGAATCGCGAGTCATAGACTCTTGCCCTTGTGGTTTAAATGCCCCTTTCGTAAGCTCTGAGGGACGTGTTCCGCCTTGCATATGCGGTCATGTTTTCATTCGTAACATCTTGTTAATTTTCCTTTTGTTATTATTATCCCTTTTCCCCTTCCCTTCCTTCCAAGAACTCTGTTTGTCCTAGACCCCACATCTTTTGTCTGCTCGCCCCGTCATAACATTGAGTACTCAGTGTGGGCAGTGGACGCATAAAATTAGCGTAGTTTAAGGTTAGCGAATTAAAGCTCGCGAATACTCTTGCCCGCATACGACTGTCAAAATCCGTGTGCAGCCGGCTAAGCAAAGCACGTTAAAATGAAGATAAATTACCAATGCGGATATGTATAGTCATTACAATATCGCATAAAGGGGATGTCATTTACAAAAAATAAATGCTGTTTTTCATT